>NW_028189879.1:0-267847 GCF_048542155.1 Nylanderia fulva | reverse complement strand
AAACACTTAAACACGTTAAATAAAAAAATTTGAAATTTTACAAAATTTGTATCTGAAAATATCTCACATGCTCTTATTTACAATGGTATATTATTTACTAACTAGGGGATTATGTTTGCGCATATGTTTTTTAACATTACAATTAATTAATCCCAAATAGATTTTTGTGTCAATTAAACGTTTAAACAAATTTTTTACATGACCAACATTGAAAATTTATTAAAACATAAAAAAAGTTTAAATGTAAAAGAATCTAATTATAATGTAAAATGAGAAATGTACGTATCTTTTCTTTACACCACTTTTAAATTTATTTTTTAAATTTGCTTGCATTACAAGCATATAATGATTTTAAATTAATAAAAAGAATAAATAAGTTTAACCTTTCAGTTTTATTTGATGACGTCATGATTGTTTAAAAAGATTTGAACCTGGTAGATAATTATAAAGGGGACAATTCGGGAAATTTTGTCTTCTATTTTAAAAAACATCGTTATTTCTAATTTTTTCGGCCCCTTTAAACAATTAAAATATTTCTTATCATATAAAAATTTTTTAAAATAAAAAATATATATATGCGTTATAAAAAAAAAAAAGATTACAAAAATAATGATAATGCGAATTAATATAAACTATACTAACAATTTTTTTTCCCCAAAAATACAGATTTCAGTGAAAACTATTAGATGGCAACGTAGACAAGTCTTCTAGCACGTTAGAAAAAAAAGGGCATCCCAAAGTAAAATGGTTTAAGATTTTGTAATAAAACATATCTTGACCATATTTACTTTGTAATACGTGCCGGTTTATAAACAGAACAAATTGATCAAAGCGAAGAATATTAAGAAAAATATATAATATATACATATAGGGCCCCATAATTATATATTATAACTCTAATAACTCATAATCTTACAAATCCTTTTGAATTTGGGTGAAAATGGGGGGGATACATGCTCAAAAATTTCAAGATGCTAAATATATATTCGGGAGTATATCCATAATCTGCGTACTTTCTGTTTATCCCAAGAATCTCGATATGTTGCTTTTCCAATAGGAAAAAGTTTTCAGACGTGGAATCGAATGGGTTGGATGCTTTAATCTGAGAAAATTTTGTACCCCTTGTGCGTTTTATCCAATGATGCCTTTCATTGTGAAAACATCTTTCGAGTTGAAACGTGGGGCTATGAAAGTACATGTTTTTTCCAAAGCTGTTTTCCCTTTTAGGTTTTGAATATCTGTCTAATAATTTTTGATCGAAGATATTTTTAGTGAGACATTTTATATTGCAAAATCTTGGATGAATTTTGATCAATTTTTCCCAAAAAAATTAAAATAAAATTAAATTATTAACAAGAATAAAAAAACAATAAAAAATTTTTAAAAATAGTAGCATTTTAATAATATGAATCCTATGTGAATTTGGTTAACAAGCATTTAAACTCCTAAATAAAAAACATTTCATTTAGCACATTTATAGGCTAGTGGACGTCTAAAACAGTTCATTTCATCAAACGATTTTCATATTCATCGAATTTATCCCCGGAAATTTTTTTCATAATCGAATCCAATACTACATTATTAATTTAATATTTAAATAATTGATTTTTATTTTTTGTAATAATAATCTGAAAAAGAATTAGAGACAAAAAATTCGCAATTGTTCCGCAAAAATTTTGCTATTGTGACAAAGTTTGGTTTCTCCATTTTTTGTTTTTTTAAGAACATTATATCTTTTTTTTGCATGGGGGCCCTCTAAATACGACATAAAAATTTTTAAAAAATTTTTGAATGATTCTTAGTCTTTTGTCCCAGATTAATTTAAAAATTAGCTGGATAAGATCCAAAAGATAAGGAATTTCCCCTTTTAAAGGGATACAAAATCATATGTATTATATTTTATTTATTTAAATTTTTTTCGCTTTATGTCTACTTTAAATATTTTGTGGCTATGTTCGAACAAATTTTTTGAATATTTTTTAGATAAATAATTAGTAAAGTAGTACTTTTTTTTTTACTTGTAAGAGCAGATATAAAGATAATAATTTTTTTTTTATCATATGCAGATAAGAGGGGACGCCACAGTTCTATTTTTAAATTTTTCATTAGAAAAACAAACAGCAATTTGATGTAGTAAACAATGTGATTGCACAAGTATTTTAATTAAAATTTTAAAAGTAACAATTAAAAAGCAGGAGTTTTAAAATATACCCTTTTTTTTTATACTTTAATCAAAATTAGAAAATATATAATAGCATTTTATTTATTACTTTTTATTTTTTTTCAAATTTGATTCAATATTGTAATTGATAATTCTGTAAGTGTTTTCTTTTGAATTAAAACATTAATTGTATGTTTTATGTATGAATTAATATATGAAGAATACACTTAAAATAAATAAACCAATTTAATTTATGAGTTTTTTAAAAGTAGCTAAAACTAAGAATTATACATTTATATTATTTTTAATTTTTCTTCCATAATATATATATATTATATATGTATTTATATAGTTATATTATAACGGTAGTTGCCAAAATTTTTAAACCATAGAAAAAGAAGCGATAATTAAAATATACAAACATAAAATGCAACATATTAATTTTTAAATATTTTTTTTTAAATTTATTTTTTTATAATATACGTTTTTCACGAGTGAATACATGTGCGCCCAGCGTAAGAGACAAATACAAAAGATTCCCAACCACAAGAATATTTTGAGATATTTTTTTTCCAAGAACTTGCATTGTATAGAGCATGGATAACAAAAGCTTGCTTTACGCATCAAAAGTTAAGATATCTTCATAGTGAGAGGGACGTTGAGAATGTGTTTATCATCTCCTCTGGTAGCACTTTTATTTCAATGCCCCTTTATGAAAACCGAAACAAAAAAAGGGGAAATGAAAATTAAAGTAATTGAAAATAAACTATTCGCGTAATTCTGTTTTTGCAGTACACGAAAGAGTTGCGATTACAAGAGAACAGGGTTTTGTTTTGTACACGAGAGACTTTTTCCCACCTGTACGTTTTTCTTTTTTAAAAAAATTTTGACTAATTTAAAGCATTATTGCTTGTTTTCTCTAAGTATAGGTATAAGAATTTGCCACGGCATGCGCAAAAAAAATTAATTTAGAACTAGAAAATTTTTCCGTTTTTTCCTATGCGTTTGAAAAAGAAGTGGTAAAAATTTATTATTATTTTTGGATCTTTTTTTTATTTATTATTGTTCTCATATAAGTTAATTAAAATATAAATTTTTCAATTTATCAGTTTTTTTTAATTTTAAAATTTTTATGTATTTTTTTTTGTATTATTTAAGAAAATTTAAATTATTTCATTCAAATATCAATTTTATATTAAATTTTCCCAAAATTTTTATGTTTTTATATTTTACAATTATAACTCCATGCGTGATTGCAAATTTTCGATATGAAAAGGGGGGTAAGGAGAGTTTACTTTTTTCATTTTTAAATCTTTACATAAAAAAATTCTTAGCTAAAATAAATTCTCGACTACAGTAAAAAATATTAATAATTGGTGGATGTACATAGTTATTAAGACTTCTATAAAATTATGTAGTTTTTTTCGCGCGTAATCGGGGGGGTATATATTCTAGAAATATAAATTCTATAGAATATAAAAACTCCAGGGATTAAATGCAAATCAGAATGAACAGCCCTATGCGAACCAACGCAGATGTTTGGAATAAATGTCAATTCGAGGTTTTTGTTCTAGTTTTTTTCCTGACTTCTAAAAAAATTTTAGAGAAACAATAAGAGAACCGATAAAAAATTTTTAAAATTTTTGAATTATTAACTAAGAACTAAAACATTAAATGTAATAATAGTAGATTATAATATATGAAAATCCAGTGGAAAATTTGGGTGTTTAAAAAGATTTATTTTCCTCAAATTTAAAAATATTTTTTTAACAATTAGAGGCTTTGGGACGATCAGGAAATAATGAATTTCAGGCAAAGAATGTACATATTATCGATATTACCATGAATCTTTACATATTTTTTAATTTCAATACATTAGTAAATGAGTTTTTCGAAGGAATTTGATTGATCATTATGTAATAATAATAAAAAAAATTGAGACAAAAATTTCGCAATTGTTTTCGCAGAATTTATGCCTATTAAAAAAGTTAGGTTTCTTTTTTCTTTTTTCCCTAAGACTTTCATATCTTCTTTGCATAGGGCCATCTAAAAAACGACCAAAAAAAATTTTAATAAATTTGATATGTACTTAAAATTGTGTTTTGGGCAAAATTAATTTTAATAGTGGGTAAAGAGAGTAAAAGTATGAATAATCTTTAAAAGGATAAAAATGATTTGTTAGTTAAAGGGTAACGCATTGACCGCGATTTGGCTTTGTTGCCCCCTTACGGGAAAAAAATATTATTCAAAAAATCATGAATTTATTTTAAATTTTTACCAATAAATTTATGTATTTATTTTTCCCCTTATAAACTCCAGTGCGGGCATTGTCAAAATTTTCTATAAGAGGGGAAGGGGGAAGAGGAGATACATTTTTCATTTTTTAAAACTTACAATAAAATTCTCAGTAAAAAAATTTTAGACTTACAGTACAAATATTTAATAATTAAGTATGCACCCTAGTTTAAATAAAAAAATATTCACAATTATTTGTTTTATTTTGCGGGGTGTTTTAAGGGGGGTATATTTTTCTAGAAATTTAAAACTATAAGAATTTAAAAAATCCATAGATAAATGCAAATTCAAATGAACAGAATGCGAATCAAAGCGTTTTGTGAATAAATCTCATTCGAGATTTTTATTAGTTTTTTTCTGACCCCTAAAAAGATGTAGAAAAAGAAAATTTTATCGATCAAAAAATCGCGAATCGGGGTTTGGAAATTAAAAATAAAAGGGTTCTAAAATTGAGACCAAGTGAGATTTATTCTAAATAGTTTATTTAGCACTATGCTAAGCAAATTTGTGCCTCGGCACAATTTTAAGACATAGGGGAAAATTAATTTTTATTATCTAAAACACAAACCTTTCGCGGGGTTCGGCTCGCATTCTTGTTTATTACGAGACTAACTTTCTTATTCATTAAATATATTTAGTTCATTTATTTTCAAAAAGTTTATATTAATCACTAAAAAAACTAACATAGTAATATTTATATTTAGCGGTTTTTCACTTACTCCTTGGTAGCATTGGAGATATTGAAGAGATATTATGAAGTTGGAAATAAATATCATTATTTAAAGACATTATTTATCTTATTAAATTTGTCGCAAATCTTGCGTTTCCAGAAATGAACTTAAATTTGTTTTATCCCAATGGGAGTATATTGTTGTTTAAGCATGTGTGTTACAATTATGTTGTTTTATATTTTAGATATATTAAAAAATTTAGGTATAGCTTTGTAATTATATGAATTTAACATATTTCCTGATATAGAATAAGAAAGGCCACATTGAAACATTATGTATAAATTTCTTTATGCTTATTTTTATATGATATGCACAGCTGTATCGATAGAGATAGGGATGAAATTTTCTATCACAGATATCGCATGCTCCACGTTGTTTATTATACTTAAAATAATGCCACATCCATCGAAGAGATTTTCTGCATAAATGATAACGTGAACACCTTCTTTGTTATAGTTATATTAAACTGTGTTTGGATTTTATTCCATTAAATTATGGTTTTCTTTTGATTGTCTAACGAAATTAGTAAATATTTCAATTCACATCATGATAAATGCGCCGCATAAGAATTCAAGAATGAATTTATAAATTTAAAAAAGTTTTAAAACCAACAAAAAGCGAAGACATTTTTAAATGAATGTAGATTTAATTTCAATTAATTTAAATTTATTTAAACTTAATCCAATTTTCTAAATACGATCTTTGTACGAATTATTGTATCGTTACGAAGTATGTATACTATGCAATATATTTCCCCAATCGTTCTTCCCCTCTCCCTTCTGTTTAGTTTTCATTTTTTTTTAATAAATATGTGTTAAATTTTAAGCGCGTTATAAGCATTAGCACATAACATTTTACCTCGTCGCTCTGACTGATTCGCGGGTCCTCAGATTTATGCCAGATGGTGGATCTCGTTTTTCAATTTATTATTATAATTTAGTCAGATGTGTGTGAGGATATATATATATTTTGTATATTATGTTCAGTAAAATGTATTTATTTCGATCCGAGGTGTGGATATATATATATACTGGAGAGGATACAGACGCCGAGAGCTGCTGGTAACGCCGCCAGGAATAAGTACTTTCTCAGATTGTGCAGGACTGTGTCAACCTGTTCGCGCGCCTCAAATATCCTCACCTTTTTAACTCGTGTCTAAAAGATTCCCCCCCAAAGTTACCGGACCAATCGGAGTAATATTACACAAAATCGTTCGGTTGGCTTCCCCCCGCGAAAACAATAATTCTTACGACGAGAAGAGATTAGATTGACGGTCGCCACAAAAAATAAAAAATTATAACGGTTATAAAAACTAAACCGGTCTAAGGACAAGTAACAAAAATATAATAAAATAGATTAACATATCTCTCGGCTTTCTTTCCCTTTATACAACGGCAATAAAGTTTAATTAAATATATAAAAAATGCTTAAGTTATAACTTAAAATTATGAGAAGTAATAATAAGAAATTTTTAACCTTTGTAATTGTTATTGCGAATGGTCTCTCAGACAGGTTTTATGATCGATTTTCAATACTAAAATACGCAGGGGAAGGATTTTGTGTGTGTAAACAATCGTGCTTTTTTAAATTATTCGTGACACTGTAAACAATTAAAAATCTTACTTTAATTATTATAAAAAGTTAATAATAAAAAATATATGGAAGCGTATAATAAAAAAAAAAAAGTTATCGAGAAATAATGATAATGTCGATTCTAATATATATCTATACTACAATTCTGGTTTCCAAAATATTTTTTTTTTACAGAATTCGATTAAAAAACAGCTAGTACATCGGCAACGTAGACCAAGTTCTTTTTGCCACGCTATGAAATCTAATATATAAACACCGTCCGTCTCTGTCTGTCGGTCTGTACCCCGAACTACTTCAGCATTTGTGACCGATAGTCTCGACAATGGTACCAAAAAATGTTGCAATTTCGGGGGTGGCTGCTGTGGGTTTTTTTTTTAATTTTTTATTTTTATTTTTTTGCCTCAGAGGAGGGTATGTTTTTGCAAAAAAAAAATTTTTTTTGCAATATTTCTGAAACACATGGCGTATCAAAATGTTTGCAAAATTTTTGGAGGATAGCGACGATGCGGTTTTTTTAAGTGTTTACACAATTCCACCCACTCACCCACCACGATTTACCAACATGCATACGCATTTATAGACCAATTTTCACGAAAAATAGTACCAAAATGTTGCAAATTTTTCTGAGGAAACTGCTGTGTGGTTTTTTAAGTTAGCCTCACCCACGCAACCACCCTGCGCAATCGCTACTTCTGAACCGATTTTTTTGAAATCGGTACCAAAATGTTGCAAGTTTTGGAGATGGAGACGATGCGGTTTTTTCAAGTGTTACACTCCACCCACGCAACCACCACGCGCATGCGCATTTAGGACCAATTTTCACGAAATGGTACAAAAAGTTGCAAATTTTCTTGAGAAAGCTGACTGTGTGGGTTTTTTAAGTTTACGCTCCCGCCCACGCATCCACCCACGCAATTCGCTATTATGAAGGATTTTGTAAAAATTGTACCAAAATGTTGGCAAATTTTTTGGAGATGCGCGATGGTGGTTTTTCAAGTGTTTACACCTCCACCCACGCATTCACCCACAACGCATGCGCAATTATGGACCAATTTTCACGAATTGTACAAAAATGTTGCAAAATTTTAGTCTATGAAAAAGATGCTGTTGGTTCTTTAAGTTTTATCCCCACCCATGCATCCACCCAGCATTTCAACATTCATTCACAGACTTTTTCGAAATTGGTACTCACATTTTGTCCGGGATGGCTACTATATGATTTAAACAAATTTTTATCACTATATTATCTACCCACGCACCCACCCAAAAAAAATTTTAAACATTTATTTTGATAGTCAATTTCGTGAAAAATCGGACAACAAATGTGGAAAAGAGTAGAGTAGTTCGCGGGTGGTATACAAAAAAAAGAATAATTAATTTTTGGTGTTAACGGATTTAATATAGGCAATGAGGACCGCGCGAAGCGCGGTCGAAAGCTAGTATTGTATATACAATGGAATCTTTACCAGATTTATTTGTAAAACCTGTGCCAGGTATAATACAAGACAAATTAATCAAAGCGAGAGAATATAAAACACATATAACGTATACATATATGGCCCATAATTATATATATTATAATTTATAATAACTTACATAATCTATACACAAACATTTGATACCATTTGGTAAAAATGGAGAGATACGTGCTCGAATGTTGAAAGTGCCAAATATATATTCCTGGAGTGTATCCATAATCTGCGTACTTTCTGTTTCATTCCAATGATTATCTTCGATATTGTTGGTTTTCCAATAAGAAAAAGTTTTCATCAGACGTGGAGAATATCGAATGGTTTGGATGCTTCTCTCTGAGACGATTCCGTACCTCTTGTGCGATTGTAGCCAATGATGCACTTACATTCGTGTGTTGTAACATACATCTTTCCGAGGTTGAATACGTGTGCTATGAAAGTACAAACTTCTTCCAAAAACTGTTCCTTTTTAGGTTTCTTTTATATATCTGTCAACTCATTTCGTATGGAAGATAGCTTCTCATAGTGAGACATTTCTATATTGCAAAATTTTTGGATTGAATACGATCTCTAAAAAATGTATATTGAAGTATTAACTAATGAATAAATACATTAAAATGTAATAATAGTAGCATTATAATATATATGAAGATCCTATTGTGGAAATGTGTTAATAAGTAATTTAATCTCCTCAATATAAAACATATATTTCAGCTCATCTATAGGCTTATGTATATGTTCAAAATCAATTTCACTTTCTATCAATATCATTCCTATCTACATAATCATCGATATTACCACTGAATTTTTTTACATTATTTTTTTAATTTTCAATACATTAGCAAATAAGTTATCGAAGTAATTCTGATTTGATCCATTATTGTAATAATAATCATAAAAGAGAATTTGAGACAAATAATCTCGCACATGTGTCGCAGAATTTATGCTATTGTAACCAAAGTTTATGTCTTTTTTCTTTTTTTTTTGTGTAAGTCTTTTCATATCTTTTCTTCGCATAGGGCCATCTAAAACTAACGACCACTAAAATATTGTAATAATTTTTGATAATGATAGATAGTGTTGTGTCAAGATTATTTTAAAATTAGCTGGATAAAGATGATAGAAAAGGGTGTAAATTCATCTAATAAGATAAAGATGATTTTGTTATAAGTATATTTAGATAAAAAAGATCTTACTAATAAATGACGATTTATTTAGATTAAAGGTTTAGATAATAATATTAAGACTGATTATGTATAACCAGTTATAAAAGAAATATAAATATGAAAAAGGTACAACAATATATGTATTCATATTTTTAGTTAAATTTTTATTTTTATCGCTTTACTGTCTACTTAATATCCTTAAGGGTCTATGATTTAAATCAAATTATCTGAAAATTATTGTAGATAACTCATATATAAAGGTAGTACTTTGTTTTTTATCTACTTGTAATATGCAGATATAAAGATAATACATATTTTTATTTCTATATGCAGATAAGATGACGCCCACAGTTCTTCATTTAATGTTATTTAGATAACATACAGGCAAACTTTGATGATAGAAACAAGTGATTGTACAAGTCATTTTTCAATTAATAAATTAATTAAAGGATACAATTCAAATAATGAGTAATATTGATTATATATGTCCATTCTTTTTATACTTTAATCAGCCAAAAGGAAAATATATAATATTCAATTTTAATTGTAATGTAATTTATACTCTATCTCTCTCTCTCTTTTCAAATTGATTCCAATATGTATAGCATAATTTTTATAAGTGTATTCTATTTGACAATAATAAACATAATGTGATTAGTGTGTGTATGTATAAATTAGTTTTTTTTTTAATATTATGTCGAAACATTTTTTCGAAAAGCATATATAAAAACAATGTCGACTGTGCTTTATATGTCACCTGGCAGTTTTATTTTTATAAGATGTTATTGTGATTTTAATGCTGTTTATAAAAAAAATAGAACCGATTAGAAAAATATCAATCTGTTGTGTTTTATCACAAATATATATCATATATATTTTATATTTAAAAATGCAATTAATATATTGAAGAATACACATTATAATAAAAAACCAAATTATTTTAAGTTGTATGTTTAATACTTAAATTTAAAAAAAAATTATTGAATGATAATATTGTCGACGCCGATATATATATATAGGCCTAATTAATATTTATTTAAGAATTACACAATGTTTCATATAATTTTGTTATGTCAAGTTTACTGTTAAGTGTGCGAAGGACAAAATTATAGTCGAAAACCCGTGGTCTGAAACATTGTGGATTAATTAAATAAACATCAATGACGAAGTCGGTTTGAAAATTATTGGTCTTTTAATTTTCGACAGCCGAGAATTAAGAATTCTGTTTCAGTATTTATATTAACGTTTACCATTTTATATATATATATATTATAGATCTATATCTGTGTGGGTGTGTGTTGTATATTATATATGTCTATAATAAACGGTAGAGTTTGCCAAAATGAGTGAGCAAGAGAAAAAAATGAAAGCGAATAATTAATATGCAAACATAAATGCAAACATATCTAATTTTTCGAATATTTTTATTTATTATTTATTTATAATATACGTTCTCGCAGAAGTGCTATACATTGGGCGAAAGGCGTTAATGAGGACGAAATAAAAAGATTTACAAAATCACAAGAATTACCTTGAAATAACTTTTTTTCCAAGAATGTGTCATATTTGGCTGCTAAGTAAATTGCTTGCACACGCATCGTCGTGAAGTTAATGATATCCTCAATATGATAACGTTATAGCATGAGATTGATGGTATTATCTCCTCTGGTAAGCACGTTAGCTTAAATCAGACATTATGAGAACCAAACAACAAGAAAGGATTAGATAAATGAAGGATTGACAATATACTATTCGCGTGTAATTAATTCCTTGCTTTTTACAGTACACGAAATTGCGGGGGGGGGTTCTTTTTGGCCCCGGATTACAAAGAGCACAAATGTTGTGTTTGATGTAACACGAGAGACGTTTACACACTACAGACGGTCCGTTCTTTATATGAAATGGACTTTAAATTCAAGCCTTATGCTTCTTCCACTAACAGTGAGATACAAATATAAGACTTGTCACGCTTGCGCAGAAGATGAATTTTAGAACTAGCAAAAATTACCATTTTCTCTTATACACTTAAAGACAGAAAAGAACAACGATAGAAACTACACAATAGCATTATAGGTACACTATGGTCTTCAGATTATCAAATAAAAAGATAAGGTATATTGTAATCGAGGCAATAATGCTACACAAACGTTTTGTTAGTGAGCACCAGGAGAAGTAAAAAATCTGACAAAGTGGACACTAGTACGTGGTAAATATTCATTATTATTTATTTTATATACTATGTATTATTTATTGTTTTAGTTAAACCTGATTAAAATATTTTTTTTTTATTTATCATGTATTTAAGTTTTACTATTTCTTTGTTATTTATTAATTATGTATTATTCGAGCTTAATTAAAATAATATTCGGGTCGATTCCCGATTCAGCGATTTTCGGATCTATATTTTTCTCTTGCATTCATTTATTTATTTTCCGTAGGGGGGTTAAAGGGGTATTGAAATTAAATCTCAAAATATGAGATTATTTCATATTTAAAATCTTGGCCGTGTCCAAGTAAAAATTTGGTGCCTTGTGCACCGGTATTTAATTCTAACGAAAAATTATTTAGTTTCGTTAGGATAACGCATTGTCATCCGCGATTTGGCTCTTGTTGCCCGTCTTATACGTTAAATTTATATTTATATTACAGAGCCTTGTTAAAACTCTTATATTTGATACACGCTGGCTTAAAAAATGCGTTTGTTTACCAACATTAATATATATAACAGAGAAAAGTATAGAATCGAAAGGATCTGAATAGCTCAGCTGGAAGAGCAGTCGCCCGGCAAGCGAAAGGTCTCGGGTTCGATTCCCGATTCAGCGATTTTCGGATCTATATTTTTCTCTTGCATTCATTTATTTATTTTCCGTAGGGGGGTTAAAGGGGTATTGAAATTAAATCTCAAAATATGAGATTATTTCATATTTAAAATCTTGGCCGTGTCCAAGTAAAAATTTGGTGCCTTGTGCACCGGTATTTAATTCTAACGAAAAATTATTTAGTTTCGTTAGGATAACGCATTGTCATCCGCGATTTGGCTCTTGTTGCCCGTCTTATACGTTAAATTTATAAAATAATATTATTCAAATTATCAATTATTTTTATAAATTTTACCAATTTTTTGTATTTATATTTTACAGTTACAGTTTTCAGTGCTGTGCATTGTGTCGGTGAGTATGGCAATTTATTTTAATTTTGTGCTATAATTTGTGAAAATCATGTAGGAGAAAGAAATATATGTATCGCAAATAATATGAGTTTGGAAGAAAGTATAAAAATATTTTTTATAACGCGTGATGTTCAATTTTTTTTTGAAATAATTTTATTTTTAAGTATCAATGATTTTTATTTAATGTTACCAACTTCATGTCTTTGTTATATTTATTTGTTATGATTACAGTTTACAACAAGGCTGTGCGTCTTGTGTCGGTAGTCTGACCAATTTTTATTTTAAGGCCACAATCTCACTGATTCCTCTCGACCAAATAGAGCCAAACGCGAGTTAATTGCGACAATTATGAAGGAAAGAAACATTTTGGAGAGCAGTCGCCCGGCTAAGTGGAAGGGTCTCGGGTTCGAGTCCCGATTTCAGCCAACTTCGGAACAATTATTTTTCTCGGCCTATTTCTTTACAGGGGATGTTAAGGGAAGGAAAAGGGGAAATTTTGACCGATCCCAAACCATAGGATTCAAATTCCTTCCAAAATGTTCTTTCCTTCATAATGTCGCAATAACATCGCGTTTGGCTCTAGTGGTCGAGAGAATCAAGTGGAGATGTGGCTTAAAAAATTAAAAAGAGCTGACTAAATAAGTATTCCGCATTTTTATTTTAATGTTGAGTCATAATAATTTTGTGAAAAATCATGTAATGAGAAAGAAATATGTATTGCCACTAATAATAGGTGAGAACAAAATGAAAAAGTATTTTACCATAATAAGCGTGCGTTCAGTTATTGGTTTAAAACCAAAACTTAAAAAAAACTTTTGCACAGCAATTTTAGATGTACATATGTATTTCCAAACATTCAATAAAACATGTATAAAATAATGTCCTAGCGATTCATTACATATAAATATTGTGCTTGTAAAAACAAGGATTTTATTTTAGTGAGAAATTTTATTTGTTAAAAATTGAAAAATGTAAATCTTCTCTATAAGTGTATAATGTAGTGTATATACATAGTTAAAAATTATCTTCTACAATTATGTGATATGATCTACAATTTCTATACCAATATATATAATACATGTATATAATTTATATAGCATTTTATAAAATTTTTCAAAAGAGCGAAAGGGCAGAGAGAGATTACATTTTTCAAATTTTTACAGATAAAATTTCAGCTAAATAAAATCTCGGACTAACCAATACGAATATTTAATGGTTATTATAAGGAATATCTAGAATTTTATTTAAGTTTTTTTGCGCTATAATACGGAGTATATATATATAGAGAACTTGTATTTACGCGCAAAAAATAAGTAAATAAATTCTAGCATATTATTATATATATATTATCCCGTATTATACGCGGGAAAAGCGAAAAAAAATGAAATAAATTCTAGACTACTTCTTATAATAACCATTAAATATGTATTGTTAAATCGAGGATTTTATGTTAGCTGAAAATTTATCTGTAAAGTTAAAAATATGTAACTCTCTTTGTTCTCTTCCTCTCTTATCGGAAAATTTCAAAAAAATTCTATATAAATAATACAATATTCAGAGAGAAATCTAAACTCTAAAGGAAATATAAAAAACATGCTAGCTAAACGCACAAACATTTCGCGTTTGGTCAAATAACACCTTATTATCCTATACATAACTTTGTTCATTTTTTCAAAGTTTCTATTAATCTATAAAAGCAAACTAAATAATATCCTATTTCAGTTTATCGGTGTTTTACTTATTGATTAGTTAACAGGGTAATTAATAAAATATTATTAATATTTCTAAATTTAAAACATTATGTGAATTCTCTACACGAATTCAAATTGGTGCAATCACACATTTTTTATTTTATTGGTTATATTAATAAATAGAATATACATATAGCAGAGAATAATTAAATATTATTTTATGTGTCGTTGATTCTCCCTTGAACATTGCATACAAAATAGAGCTACACACACCCTCCTTCTCTTCCTCCCCTCCCCCCCTGCCACCGACATACCAACTCCCCGTCTTTTACCCCATAGTATTTATCTACAAAAGTCGAAAATATAAGGTATATTATTTGGGGGCGGGTTATATGGGTCAATATAAATCTGTCTATTAGTTGGTCCATGCAACTACGGCATTTTTCCGTTTTTATTTAGTGTTCTACATTTAAAACGAAATATAAGACCACAAACTGTATAAAATGTACTTTAAGTGATTTTTTGTGAATAAATGTCTCAAAAAACACTTAAAACCACGTTACAATTCTAAAAAATTGTAAATTATCCAATTATTAATCTAAAAAATTTGTTATCTAAAAGAATCTCACAAAATTCAATATTTGTACATTAAATAAGAAATAATTTGCCATTATCCATATTAAATAATAATAATATATGATATTAAACGGCCAACTAGAGCCCTAGCGCAAAAAATTAATTTTCGGAAATGTATTCTTGGTTTGAGATTACTAAGTTTTCATAGATAAATTAAATCTCGAAATTACATATGGAGGAGAAAACTAGGCGAGAAAAATCGGACCTATATTTTTCGCTTATTTTTCTCCATATTATAAGTTCGAGATTAATTATATATAAACTTAGTAATTCCAACCAAAAGATACAGTCCGAAAAAATTAATTTTTAGCGCTTGGACTCTATTGGCGATTAATAATATAATATATTATTTACAATTGATATATATTTATATACTTAATATGCATTGTTAGTGCGGTAGTTCTTTACCTATACAATAATTCGGATTGATCGCGAAGCTTTTATTTTAGGATCCGCCTTATAAAATTACAACGGTATTTTTTGTTAACACTACATCTAAAAAATTAATTAAAATGATAAAGACGGACTGTAACAAAGTTTCTAATTATACAGTTTAAAAAATGCGAGATTTCACATTTCTCTTCTTTATCTATACATAAGTGAAATAAATGTCTCATTAAAAATTTTAAACACATTAAATTATAGAAAATTTGTAAATTATACCTAATGTGTTATTTAAAAGCATTACAAAGTTCAATATTAATTTTAAATTGTATATATTATGTATAACAAATGATGATTCCGTGTTCTCTTTTATTACATTTTATTTCGACTAATCCCAAATTTCGTATTTCATGATTCATTATTAAATTTCCCAGATAATCTTTTTAAAAAAAACAACATCTAAATAAGCAAATTAAACAGAACAAAGTAAATGTAAACAAGATATTATTAACGTAAACAAAGAGATTTATATAATTTAAAAAATGAGAGGCAGTACATTTCTCTTCATCCTATACAAGATTTATTGTATTTTATGATTCTTTGTAAATTTACAAGTATATTAATAACTAAAAAATCAATATAAGTAAATAAATAATTAATTCCAACCTCTGTAGTTGTTATGCGAAGTCGCGAAAGTATCTGTTTGACTCTGTACTGCTGATATATGATCAATAACATAATCCAAAAAATTTCCTGTTTTATGGAAAAAAACATCGTGCATTTTTTAAACTATTTGTGACGCTGTAACAATTAAAATATTATTTTGTAATCATTAATGAAATATTGATAATAAAACATTATATAGTATGCGTATAATAGAAAAGAAAGATTACCGAAAAATGATGATAATGTCGAATTTAATATATCGATACTTACAATTTTGGTCCCCAAACTATTAAGTATTGGGATAAATAATATTATATAGCAAGTAGACCAAGTCTTCTAACCACGCTTGAAATATTGCAAATATATGGATATATTGACCATGTTTACTTTGAATACTGTGCCAGGGATAATAAGAAAATTAATCAACGCGAGAGATATTAGAACAAACATATAGAACATATAATATCTGGCCCATAATTATGAATTTATATCTATAAAACTTAAATAATATATACACAACATTTGATATCTGAGGGTAAGAAGATACATGGTCGAAACTTCAAAGTGCCAAAATATATATTCCTGGAGTGTATCCATACTCTGCTACTTTCGTTCGTCCCAATGATTATCTTCGATATTGTTGGTTTCCACTAGGAAAAAAAAAAAAAGTTTCTTCTGACGTGGAGAATATCGAAGGTTCGGATGCTAACTCTGAGGACAAGTCAGTAGTACCTTCTTGTGCGATTGTATTCCAATGATGCACTTACATTCGTGTAAACATACATCTTCTCGAATTTGAATAGATTTTGCCACAAAAGTACAAATTTCGTGCAAAGCGTTCTCTTTCAGGTTTCTCTCTATATCTGTTCAACTCATTCGTATCAAAGATAGCGTCTCCTAGTGAGAATTCTAGTATTGAAATATTCTTTTGATTGATTTGCGATCAATTCTCTAAAAAATTTGTTTATATTGCTATATGAAATATTAAGTAATGAATAATATATTAATTTTTTCTTAGCATAGGGCATCTAAAATACGACCATAAAATATTGTAATAAAATTTTTGATAATGAGACTTGTGTTGTGTCAAGATTATTTTTCAGATAATATCAAAAATTTTGGTATAAGTCTTTGTACAATACCACATTTGATGAATTTGAATATATTTAAATATAGTAAACGTTGTTCCGTTATATTTCTTAAAATAATGCCCTCCGCCATTGAAGAGATTTCAAATAAAGGAAGATATAAATTGGGGGAATTAGTCCAAATTTAAGTTTTGCTTGAATCTTGACACGAATTTTTAAAATCTGCAATTATATACAATATGTCCATACAAAATCTACTATCATTTAATACGTTTTTATTGTTTCCTTCAACACAAAAGTATTAATATATTTCAAAATAAATAATACTTCATTGTCTTTTGTTAATATACCTGTTTTTACTTATACAAATGCAACACGGTTATAAAAGTTTTCAAATATTAGATAGTAATAAATGGTAAATTTAATTATGTCATATTTTTCATACTTAAAGTAATAAAAAAGAAGTTCATAAATTAATTAATTTTTAATTTTTATAAATTTTAAATATATGAAATTTTACTGCACTAATTCAAATTCTTGCAATCACACTTTCATATTTTAATTGTTTATATTAATAAATACAATAATATAGCAGAGAACGATAATAAATACATTTTATCGTCGTTGATTCTCAATTTTGACATTGTATACAAAATAGGGCATTGGTATATCTACAAAAGTCGAACATATAGTGCTTACAGTAATGTCAATATAACATGGTCTGTTATGTTGGTCCATGCAAATATGGATATTTTACGTTTTTATTTTATTTGTTCTCCTATTTTGTTTAAACGAAATCTAGACACAAACTGTATAATTTGTAGTTTAATAGATTTTTTGGAATAAATTCTCAATAAACGCGTTAACCAGGTTTTAAATATAAAATATGTAAATGATCATTTTGTTATCTAAAGAATTTCACAATGTTCAACATTTTTACAATTGTATATATGATAACTAATTATGCGATTGTTAGTGGCGTATGTACTTTACTTTCATATTGACTCATATTCTTTAAAACATGATGACAAAAATAGACACAGAGCAGGCTAATATGACTACTCAAAAACACAGACATATTATGATATCTTTGAAATGTTGCAAAAATGTCATTATGAGTATCCATGAATATGCTCAATTAATATTTAATTACTCACATTTTGTCTCATAGTATAAACTGCACTCATAATAACCTTCATTATAATATGAATTACAATACATTTTATCATATCGGACGTTCTGCTAATGCAATTAACAGGATTAATCGCATTTGTTAATTTTATGTTCTATTATAAATTCTCTAACGATATCTCTTGTTAACTCCAACATCTAAAAATGGCATTAAACATTGATTAAAGCGACATGTAAACAAAATCTAATTTTAATTAAAATATGAGAGATTGCCACATTTTCTCTTCTTTTATACAGATTTAGTGTAATATATGATTCTAGTAAAATTTACAAGTATATTAATAACTTAAAAGTAATAGATGTAATAAATAAGTTTCAACCTCTTTAGTTTCTTATTGCGAAGGACGCGAGTTGTTCACAAGACTTGTAAGTCGGTAGATATCACGTAGCCAATTCGGGCATTTCTCGCTTTTATGTAACAACATCTTGCATTTTCTAAATTATTCAGTGACGCTTTGTAAAACAATTAAAATATTACGTTAATCATATAAAATTAAAAAAAAAAATTATATATGTATGCGTATAATAAAAAAAGAAAGAATATGTGAAATAATGATAATGTCGATTCTAACAATATTCTAACTTACAATGTTGTTTCCACAAAATATAAAGAATTCATTTTTCAATATCTAGTACATCGAAACGTAGACAAGTCGTCTTTCCACGCTATGAAGAAATATTGTATATCATTGATTTCTTGACCAAAAATATTTTGGAAAACCTGGCCAGGTATAAATATAGGATAAATTAATTCAAAGCGCAGAATATAAGAACAACATAAACATCATACTATATGACCCATAATTATATAGTATTATTATCTATAATATTCTTACATAATTTTACAAAGCCATTTGAATTTTCGGATAAGAAGATACATTGCTCGAACGTGCAAAGTGCCAAATATATATTCTTGAAGTTTCTTCCTAAATTTGCGTACTTGCTGTTTCAGTCCAATGATTATCTTTGAATTGTTGTCTAAAAAGTAAAAAATTCTTCCAAAAAGCTGTTTTTTAGGTTCTTTATATATCTGCCCAAAACTCTTTCGATGGAGTACTTCAAATAGTAACTTTCATATTGAAAAAAACTTTCGTGTTTTTCCATCCCAAAAAAAATGTAATGAATTTTTAACAATTTAAAAATCCATTAAATTTTATAATAGTAGCATTAAATATATGAAGATCCTACTGGGGAAAAAAGTGTTAAAAAACAAGATTAATCTTCTCAATTTTAAAACTATTTCAGCCCTAAGGTTAGTATACTTTTCAAATCAATTTCTTTCTATCAATAGATCAATAATCATCGAGTAACTGAATTTTTTACTTTTATTTTTAATTTCAATACATTAGCAAATGAGTTATCGAAGTAATTCTTTTTTTGACCTTATTGTAATAATAACAAAAAAAAGGGAATTGAGACAAATAATTCGCATGTGTCGAAAAAATTTTATCCTTTTGTAAACAAATTTTTGTTTTCTTTTTTTCTTTTTCCCTAAGACTTTCTATTTTTTTTTTGGGGGCATAGGGCAATCTAAAATACGACCATAAAATAGTGTAATAATTTTTGAAATGATACTTAGTGTTGGTCAAGTTTAAATAAAAATGAGCTAGATAAAGATGGGGGATAAAAAGTAGTTTAAATTAATCTTAGATAGGATAAAATGATTTGTTTAAGTGTATTTAGTAGATAAAGATTTTTTAATTATATGACGATATTTAGATAATTGTTTTAGAATAATATTAAAAATGCTTTGTAAACACAGTTATACAAGAAGTATAAATTATGAAAAAGATACAAAAAACTATATGTATACATTATTTTTTTTTAAATTTTTATCGCCCTTTTTTGTTTTTAATTTAAGTATTCTTATGTGCTATGAATTTAAAACCAAAATTATCTGAAATATTTATGGGTAAATAATATTTAAATTTTTTAAATTAAAAATTTTTAAAGTTACAATTCAAAGCTGAGTATATATATGACACTTTTTTTATATTTTAATTAGAAAAGAAATATATATAGTCAATTTTTAATTTGTAATTTAATTATCTTTTCAAATTTTTATTTCTATGTAATTGCAAAACTCTATAAGTGTATTCTATATGCAATTAATAAACATTAATGTGCTAAGTGTATGTATGATGATTTAATTTTTTTTAATATTTTGTAGGGAAAAATTTTTTCCCAAAGATATTTACAAAAAATTTTCGACTGTGCTTTTTATATGTCATTGGAAGCTTTTTACTTTATAAAAATTTTTTGGTGATTTTATGCTATTTATAAAAAAACCGATAGAACAAAATCAAGTGTTTGCTTTTATCACGAATATATATCATTAATATAATTTTTATATTTTAAAAATTTTAGTTAAAATTATTAAACAATCCCCATTTAATAAATAAATCAAGTACTTTTACGTTGCATTTTTAATAATTAAATCTTTTAAAAAAAAATTTTTTAATGATTTAATATTTTTCGACCGAATGAATAAACAATAATATTTATTTAATTAATTACACAAGTTTAATATTTATGGTTTCTCAAGTGTTATTGTTTAAATGTGCGAAAGACCAAATTATAAACGTCCAAAAAACCTGGTCCCAAAAGTTTTGGATTAATTTAAAAAAACATCAATTGAAAATTTTGGTTTTTAAAAATTTGGGCTTTTATTTTTGACAGTCGACCTTAGAAATTTTTCAGTATATTATATTACGTTTTTCATTCCATATTATATTTAAACTTATATTGTATATATATATTATATATGTTAAACCCGTTTTAAAATAACGGTAGAGTTTGCCAAAATATTGAGCATTTGAAAAAAAAGAAAGCGATAAATTTAAAATGCAAATAAATGCAAATACCTAAATTTTTCCCAATATTTTGTATTTTTTACATATTTATAAAATACGTTCTTCGCAGAAGTGATAATCCTGGTGCGCAAGCGTTAATGAGACAAAAAGATTTACAAATTAAAAAGAATTACCTTTTAGATATTTTTTTTTCCAAGAACTTGTTTATTTGGGTTTTTTGCATAACGAAATTGCTGGCACAAAGCATCGAAAGTAATTTATATCCTCAAAAGTGATAACTTTATCCCAGAATGCTGGTTATTATCTCCTCTGGTAAGTACGTTTTTTACAATCAGAAATTATGAGAAAACCAAAACCAAAAAAAGGGAAAGTAAATTAAGTGATTGCATTCCCCATTCGCGTATATTACTTCCTTTTGGGTTTTTTTCGCAGTACACGAAAAAGAGTTTGCCTTTACAAGGCACAGATGTGTGTTTGATGTAAAGGCGAGGAAAGTTTTCCCCCGATAAGACGGTCTGTTTTATTATAAATTTGATCTCAGTTTTTAAAATTTTATTGTTATTTTTCACTAAGATATAGGTAAAAGGACTTGCCTCGGCCATGCGCAGAAAAATGTAATTTAAAATTTAAAAAAAATTTACCATTTCTTTCTAGCGCTTGAAAGAACCTCGTGACGTTCATTTTTTGGTTAAAACACAAAACCCTTAAAAAACTTTTGAACAGCAAGTTTAGATGTACATATGATTTCTAACTTTTAAATAAAACATGTATATAAATAATGTCCTTTAGCGATAAAATTTCCCAAAACCCATTTGTGCTGTAAAAAATCAAGGATTTTTTTTAGCTAAAAAATTTTATTGGTATAAAGTTGAAAAATTTTAAAATTTTCTTTCTTTCCCTTTTTCCTTATCGAGAAAATTTCAAAAATCTAAAAAAAATTATATGCAATATATTGAAAAAATACGTGTACTGAAATAATGTATTAAATATAATTAGTTTAAAAATATTCTGACAATTTTATTTTTAGTTTTAACTTCACGCGGTATTACGGGATGTAAACTATTACAAAGTGATTAGAGGATATATATTGTTTAAAATCGCTCGATACTGAAAAAAACTTTATTTGTAAAATTAAAAATTGATTTTTGAAAAAAAAATACAAGATGAGTGTTCTACTAGAAGTTTAAAAAAACGGAAACAAAAGGGGTTTTACATTTTAATGACATTATATGGGGTTCTGTGCCCAAATCGGAGTACATTTGCTGTCTTATCACTAAGCATGTGTTTTCGAATTATGTGTTTTCATATTCAGATAATAAAAAATTAATAAATTTTTTATTATTTAATTTATTATTATTAACTATTTATTTATTTATATTGTTTTCTATAAGCTTAATTAAAATATATATTTTACAAATTTTTAGTTATTTTAATTTACTATATTCCATGTATTTATATTATGTATTATTTAGTTAATTAAAAAATTTTTTTTAAATAATCAATTATTTTTTTAAAATTTTTAAACCAATAATTATTCAGGTATTATTTTACGTTTTAAAACGCCAGTGCTGTGATTTGAAATTTTCTCTAAAAAAGAGAAAGGGGAAAAAGAGATATTTACATTTTTATTTTCAAAACTTTACAGGTAAAATTCTCAGCTTAAATAAAATCCCGACTTTTTACAATACGAATATTTAATAAATGATGTATATACATAGTTTATATAAGGGAAATTTTTAAAAAATTTTTATGTAGTTTTATTGGCGCGTATATACGGGGTGCATTATTTTTGAAATATAAAAATTTTAAAATATAAAACTTTAGCCAAAATTTTTTTAAATTTCGTCTAATATCTGAAAGTGTACAAGGCACGAAAATTTTTCTTAGCACTTGCTAAAACTACTTTAAAAATAAATCTTAATTCGAGATTTTAATTTCTATGGTCTTCTCTGAAAACCTTTAACGAGATGGGTAAAAAAAAATGTATCGGGGCCCAAAATCGTTAATCGGGGAAATAGGAATAATTGAGATTTTTTTCTAAAATTTTCTTATCCCTATATTAAGAAATTCGTGCGCGTGCACAATTTATATAAACCATAGTGAAAAAATTAATTTTTTGCTTTCTAACGGCCCGAAAAAATTCGCGTTCGGCTCGCTTTGTTATTTCACGGCTGATAGGCGTCTGATGGGGTGAGAGAGAGAAATAGAAGTGCTCTCACCCTTTCGATTGGGTATCGGGGTTTTAAGGATAGCCAAAGGTTAATTTATTCCACGTTAAATAATAGTATGTATATGGGAAATGTGAATTTGAATATTACACGTCTTCACGTCGACAATTCTTCAGAGTGTATCTTGCCGTTTTCGCCGTCGTTCGATGTTTCAGGAAGAGAGATATGATCTGTTCTGTTCGGTTCTCTATTGTCTTTTCGATTTCCCAAAAAGTCGGCATATTTATACCCGGTGTTAAAACCTTCCCTACCCGAAACATCGGACCAATCAGAATTACCTTTGTTCATCGCGCAGAACTGTGTTTTCGGTTTTCTCGACAAACAAAGGATCGCTCAGAACGCTTTCAATAATAAATATTACAAATAAATAAGTACCCGGCACGAGGTCGACAAACAAAACACGTAAATCAGCTAATCTCATCGTCGGTTAACGTCTTTATACAAAAATGCCTACAGCTCGGCCATCCTGACTTTTTGACCGTCCCGGTCAACGTTATTACCAAAATTACAATACGCAATAAATAAAATTCCTTTACCAAATAATATATAATCATGCTCGAATATACGGGTGCATTTGATCCGTCGCAAATTATATCACATCTCGTTTTTTTCTTTTGCGCTTCGTCAATATTTGTCTGAGGTTTATCTCGCGTCGAGGTCGCACTACGGATAATCGCTCACCTTAATAGATCGCTCGCATCACCTCGCTGCTCAATTTTTTCACCATCGGAATTATCATTCTATCATATTTTCCACCTGTCCGTTTGCCCTCGGCGTGCCCACAGCAATTGATACGTGCTCTATAGCACCGGATCCCAAATATCTCTCAAATATGTCAGATTTGACACAAGTTCCTCTGTTCGAAATTGAATGTCTCGATTTACCATACGCGCAGAAATATTTAAAGAGATACTCTACCGATTCCTCCGATGCTGTTGACTTACGCGGGTAGAGCCGGATAAATTTAGCGAACACGTTGATGACGACAAACAGGTGACGCCCAAACTTGAAAACAGAGTTTTTTCGAATAAAAACGTACAATGATTTTGCCACCAATAAAAATCTCGGCATAGATCGATGAAAATGACTCGCGAGTCCGACGAACCTATGTACGTCCCTGATGTTACATGGCACCGGATCATTCAACGCAGACTCTATATTCTCATCGCTCGGTCGTTCGTGTTTTAATGCGATAACCCTCTCGAGATCCGGCACGCACTTCTCCGCTCGAAGACTACTCAAACCATGAGATTCGTAGACCTCGCAGATCTTTTCGGTGGTATCTTCATCAACCGCCGGATTAATTTTCACTTTTTCGCTCGACCATACCACATTGTCGTCGCATTCAATATGCATCATTTGACTAACGCGCGCTTCTTCCGCGTTTGTAATTTCAAAATCTCGCCCTAATGTTACACGCAGCGACGGACAATTCAGGAAATCCCTACCGAGCAAAACGCTATACGCCATCGTATTAGGAGGCACCGTATAAAATTTCATTTTCAAGCGCACGCCTTTTACCTCCAAATCGGCGTGAGCGATACCGTCAATATTTAACCGCGAGCCGTTGATTCCGCAAAATTGATCGATGCTCTCGTTCTCGAGCAGACGTGAATCGCCCTGAATTATATCGCTTTTAACTAAACTGATCGGAGAACCCGAATCTATGATTGCGTCCACCACGTAATTGTCAAAACCTTTATTCTCGTTTTCAGTTATAATTTTTACAGTGATTGTATATGGCTTTAATAATGCAACCGGTTGCACGACGTTCATCGACGTAGTTTGCGCAACGCTGTTCGGCGTTTCCGACGCCGCGGACCGATTTCGCTTTGGGCATTCTCTGGCGAAATGATTCGGAGATTCGCACACATAACACACTCGCTTTGCCTGTGGTCGCACGCACTGATCCGCAGTATGTCCTGCTTCGCGACACCTGTAGCACCTCGTCGAGTCTCCCCGTGTCGATGTCTCCGCTCTTCCTCCGCTGGTCGTCCTCGCTCCGTCTCTCCCTGGCCGGACGTCTGGTCTCTTTGGATTCCCTCGAACCACCTTCTCGAACGCCTTCAATAGCTCTCTTCCAGATTGGAAGTTCATCAGGCGCGCCTGACTCTGCAGCCGAGGATCCGTCACTCCTTCGATGATGTAATCGAGGAGTTCGTCTTCCGCGATTGGTACGCGATTTGCGAGAATCACCTTTTCGTGGTAATAATCGCAAAACTGCTCGTCTCCTTTCCACACACGAGCCTCGAATTCTCTCCTCAGTGTCAGCTTTCCTGGCCGCAGGTCGAACATCGACTCCATCTCTCGCAGAAGGTCCTCCAGGTCCAGCGTCACATACTCGGCCTTTGAGTAAAACCAGGTCAACGCACGGCCTTTCAACCGAGAGCTAATCAACACTCTCGTCGAATTCTCGTCCAGCTGATACGTGCGTCTCAGCAGCTCCAACTGCTGCCTCCATCTCCAAAAGGTGCTGTCCGTCGCGTCAAACTCAGGCAGCAGCTCCTTGATTCCTCTCACACCGCCGAACGCAGAAATGACGCTGTCGTTCGTTATCGTCGGTGTCGAGGCTGCACTCCTCATCATCTTTATTTCTCTTTGGAGCAACTGTCGCTCTCTCTCCAAAATTTCTCGCTTTCGACGCAGTAATAAGAGTTCTGCCTGCGTCGCGTCGTCATGCTCTCTCCGTTCCGGCGTCGTCATCCTCACTCGGTCCCCTCGTCTCGGCGTATCGTCCACGGTCTCCATCTCCATGGCGTCACCCTGTTCCCTGGGTGCACGCACCCCTCCTGAAGCCGGGATGCCATCCGAATATCTCTCCTGCCTCCGTTGCTCGCTCAATCTCGCCCATACGCCTGAATCGTTGGCATTCAGGCGCTGGATGAGCTCGGCTTTCGACCCTCCCAAGGTCAGTCCTTTCTCGCGAAGAGCCTCCTTCATCTCAGCGATGGTGAAATCACTCGGCTGCATCGACTCCGCCACCGTCCCTCAGATTTGCTCGATCGGTTCCTCGGGCACTCCGCGATGTCCCCGACACTCGCGCAACCCAAAGATCACTATGCGTTGATCGTCTCAACCCGCGCGTCCCACACTCGACGCGTATCGCGAACTCCCGAATCGCCTCTCCCAGGCCGAATTCGCGAAACCGGGTGCAACGCCTCGATCCCACTTCTGATTAACTGTAGGCGTATCTTTTATCTAATATCGAATATATCAATTAATTATTGATTATGGAAATGTAGGAGTGCAGGAGAAGGCCGGATGAATTTAGTTGACTCAGGAAAAGAAGTCAGGTTCGGAAGATATATATATATATGTTTATTGCGAGTCGGAAACGTCTTCGCTGTCCAAGTCCCGGTTCTACTCTATCTTCCTTCCGCCGCCTCGATATGAAGGATTGTCTGCCGGATCGTGAGAGAATGCGTGCTTGTGTCTCGATAAAACGCTCCGAAGATGATGTTCTCAACAATGATCTGTCCCGATTCCCAAAAAGTCGGCATATTTATACCCGGTGTTAAAACCTTCCCTACCCGAAACATCGGACCAATCAGAATTACCTTTGTTCATCGCGCAGAACTGTGTTTTCGGTTTTCTCGACAAACAAAGGATCGCTCAGAACGCTTTCAATAATAAATATTACAAATAAATAAGTACCCGGCACGAGGTCGACAAACAAAACACGTAAATCAGCTAATCTCATCGTCGGTTAACGTCTTTATACAAAAATGCCTACACTATATATAATTTAAAAACTTCGGTTTTCAATAGTTTTGTACAGTTTTTCGTCAATAATTGAATATTATATATTTTTTCGTAACGGTCGGATATATATTATATAATTGAAACTTAAAATCCTTTTCGTTTAGATAAAGAAATATAATTAATAGAAGGTAGAAATTAGGTATAAGAAATTTTATAATGTAAAATGTACATTTGAATATGTGTATTTGAATAATATATATAAAATGTACATATGGAATTTTTTTTAGAATGTACATTTTGTACGTAAAATTGTTACACAAAGTTATTAAAAATTTTTAAGAAACTAATTTTATATTGCACTGACAAATATAGAAAATAAACATCAAAAAACGTAAATGTCGACAAAACGTAAGTATATATAATCTTATTAGATTATAACAAAAAATAAACTCTCTCTTTTTTTTAACTATAACTATTTCTATTTAACTCTGAATACGATATCAAATCATTGATGAATAAGATTTCATCAGAATGCTAAAGATCAGAATTTTTATCGTCACTGTTGTCTTTTGAATTCACTGGTTTGTTGATCTTCGCTCTGAAACACAAAATTAAAAATATTGCATATTTTTGAAAAATATATTGTACATACATATATTATATATTTATTTAATATCATAATAATTAACTATACAAATATAAATTATATACATACATTTCTCTCTTGCATCTTAACGGGGCTTGGACCAGCCACTTCCCAATAAAATTGTCAATTTCCGTTTCCGACGTATTGATTTGCTGGCTCTGCACCACAACTACAAAAAATATACAATATATATCACATTATATACAATTAAAAATTAATTTTTAAAATGAGTATATAAATGTGTAAAATTTACCTCGAACTCTAGTTTGGTTATATTTAAATCTTTGAAACCCTTTTTCCCTCTGACTCTCGCCCAACTGAAGCCTGCCGCAATTTTGTTTGACCGGATTTCAAACAGGACATTTCGTGTAATACTTTTTACGTTGTCTCCACCAATTTGACAAAGAGCTGTACCCTGAAATAAAGTTATTTCTGAAAATATTTGTAATAAATTTAATAGTAATAGTAATAATAATAATTAAAATGTATATATGTGGATTAATATATGGATTAATATATCTATGGAAATAGATTATATAAACTGCTCTTACAACTTTTTGGAAATATTCAGTATCTTCTAAATCACTCTCCAGTATATCCAGATCATCCAACGTTTCAATAAAGATTTTTTTTCCATCAATGACTTTCCTGTTAACAATGTGTAAACCTTCGCTGCGGTTATCATTCTTGAATCTATTAGGTACAACGTTTTCTTTTATTTCTGCGATGTCTTCTTTCATTATATAGACCTCCTGGAGTAACTTATTTAGCTTTCTAAAAACTTTTGATAATCCTTCTGAAATGTTAAATATTATAAATATTACATTATCAGAGATGGGGCTAAGTAAGAATGCAAATAGAAAGTTAACTATTTTAAAGTTGAATATTTTTGTATTGGCAAACGCGAGACGCTGGCGACGTCGAAATAATACTCGAGGTAGAGAAAAGTCATTAGAGAGAAAGACTTGTCAAACAATTTTCTATGAATATAATATACTACGTATAACGTATAAAACCCGCCGATTGCACCAACGTTATTTTTGCTTTAAGCGAGACTTGAATATGTATCTATCTTTATCTTTCTTTCTAAATAAATAAAGACACATGTATATTTAAATAACGTTGGTGCAATCGGACCTAAGTGATAAATGAAAACTTACTATTGGTATTATAATCTGCATCTTTGTTTTTAAAAGGTCTTAACGGGAGTTGTTCCTTTTCTGAAATTATACAGAAACAAAACTGTATAAAGTTACATATACAACATACATACATATATATATGCATTATAAATATTATTCTTTAAATGTATAGATACAAATAATTATATAAACTTACTGTTTGTAGTAGAATTGGTACATTCTATATTTTGTTCTACTGCAAGCTTATTCAATAATACTGTGGATTCTTTTTGTGAAACATTTTTATGTTCTTTTATTTTGGATGAAATAATGTTTCCAACTCTATCATCAGTTTCATTAATTAAATATGTTAAAATATTGTACGTACCTTCAATGAATACTTTAGACCAAATAATATAATACGCAGCAATATACACGCACGTGTGTGAATGTTCTTCGTTCTTCATACACAAAATATATATATATATATATATATATATATATATATATATATATTGGAAGAGGCACTTTAAGGCGATTGTCTAACTTTTAACAACGATTTCGCTATCGTTATATATGTCGTTGCGCATATATATTTTCATATGTCGAAATACATGCGCGACGATGTAACGATAA
Organism: Nylanderia fulva; assembly: GCF_048542155.1. NCBI lineage: Eukaryota > Metazoa > Arthropoda > Insecta > Hymenoptera > Formicidae > Nylanderia > Nylanderia fulva. Next base: position 238,458 of record NW_028189879.1, on the reverse strand, counting down.
CGATGATAATTATTGTTAAACGTTAGAGAATCGGTCTACTGACCTCTCGTATCTTGTATAATACGTAAATGGAAAGTGTACGTGCGCCCATTTTAATCCGATAATAAATATCTCTAGATTTTGTGATTGAATAATATTTACAACACAAATAATAGATCCATCTTTTAATACACAACAATTATTTTTGTCCTCTTTACAATTTATATAATATAAATGGGTTTTAAGAATTTTGTACTGATTAAGATTATTTTGCATAATTAAGTTATTCGGCAGAGGGCCTGCACAATGTTTGTTTTTCAAAATAGTATTTGATTGATTATCTAATTTTGAATGGAATTGATATTCGCATGCATACATTTCCCCAAAACGTCGCGCAACTTGTTGCAAAGGCCTGTCTGATTTTCTTAAAATATTTTTTAACATTTGCAAATAATTTTCAAACCAAAAAGCGTTAAATTTATCTAATGCTCCGAATTTCTGAACATCTCTACTAAGATGCAATAAATTATGTATGTTGTGGGTTACGAATTGATCTCCGTATATAATTTGAAATGACTTTACAAAATGTGTCAAAAGTTTTTCAGCGTATAAAATATTATTTTGGTTTTCAATTAATTTTGGATTAATAAGAATTGATATAGCTACATGTAAAGTTAAAAAATTGATATAGATGTCTTACCGTATAAATTCATTTAGCACTACGGGTCCTGTATACAATAAAAATTGGCGGAACTCTGTAGCTTTCCAATACATAACATTGTTAAGACTTCTTGGTTTTCTTACAAATTCTATAGGAGTTCGTTCTCTAATTTTTATTAATAATTTTGAAATTTTTTGTATTTGAGTAGAATTTAAACGTATCGAAAGAGATCCTTTTATCCATAAAATCAATAATTTTTTAACGACTCCCAAGCAAATAAGATGCATATAATCTAACGGTACATTTGTCACTAAACCTAAATTAGGAACTATTGTTAATATTGTTTCCCCCTTATGATAATCTACATCCGTTTGCTCAAGAAAATCTGTATCAGTTTGAAGATGACTTGGAACATTTTCAACAAAACAAACTTTACTATTTTTATGCGTGCCTTGAATGTAACATTTTGAACAACTGCCATATCCGATATGACCTTTGGTGGACAATAAAAACGATTTTGCTGGAGCATCACAAACAATTGCATAAAGTGAAACTTGTATAGGCAATTTATTATTTATATTAATTAATTCATGAATCAATTCTTTCACGAAATCATTTGCACTGGTTGGTTTGCTATTTCCATAATAGCAACCTACCATGTAAACATTCTTTAACTTAATATCGGATACTAAAATAGGCCAAAACAAAACTTTAGAGGACTTAGCTAAAGGTAAACCGTCTATGTTTAAAATTAAATCGATATTGGATGGGAGTGCTAATTTATCATAGTCAATTATTAATTTTTCAATAAAATTACGTAAACCGCAATGCCAATATAATCCGCCTGCTAATTTAATTATATTATTTTCACGCGGTGTTCTTAAAAAAGTTCTGGCATCTTTAGGCAAAAATGATAATATTGGAATATGTTTTTTTAAAATTTGTAAGAGGTCACTAATTGCATTCAAACAAATTCTGTATTTTATTGCCCACCACTTTAAATCTGACATGAATTCAGAACTCTGTATCCCATCGTTACTTACCAGTGAGTCGTGACATTCATATCTGTTACCTGCAGCATTGATGTTGTCTTCATCGAACTAGTCACATCCATAATCTTCGTCATCAGATAATGGGTCATCATCTGAACTACAATTTTCCGTATCGCTATCAGAGTTCACATTATCATCAGATTCATTATTAGCCAGATCAGATTTAGATGGAGGATTATCACCTGAAAAAAAATCTAATTAATTATCATGACAAAACTGATTATGTACTTTTTATTATCAAATTTATTTATAATTTCATCAATTACTATTGGATTGAGAAGATGATGAGCTAGCAGCTTGCAAGTTATCGGTAGAAGAATGATGCGAATAGCCGTAACTCCTTCAAGATCTTCACAAAATTGAATATCATCATCATCATCATCATTTACATATCGGAATCTGTCCAAATCATCCTGTGTTTCAGTAGCAACTAAATATCTACGATGACGTTTTGAGTACGACGAATATTTTATTTTGTTACCAGACATGCTGTGAAAAAATATATATTTTAAGAAAAGAATTAACTTATTTAACCTTCATAAGAGATTCCCATTATATATATTTTATATATATTGTTGTGTCTCCGCTTGGGAAAGGGGTTCAATAATTAATCTGCCACGTATTCACTATATTTACAATCGGTTTATTTCCTGTCCTTCGTATAACTCAGCCGTGTGTGTGTTCCTTACGCTATGCCGGAGAGGAAGAGACTGAATCCGCCGATACGCGTGTATATATATATCGCACATTGTCACCTCCGCCATACCAACTTGCTTTCCTGTCCTAAACGCGATGTCATGCTTACGCGCCTATTTTGAAAGGCATGTAACTATGCAACATATTGTATCAAGAGACACGGTAGTGTCTCGCCACCAGTTAAGGGCGTAGCCGAGACACCGTGTATCTTAACGCGAGTCGGACATTTGAGTCTTTATAATATTTCGAATTCTCAATAACGGCTGAAGCAATCGAGTTTATACTAGACTTAATCGATAGATTGAGTTTGAATTATATTATAAAAGTGTCTTTATTTCTGCTCTACGTGATTTGTAAGCAGAGATATATAATTGCAAAGTCGAAATATGAAAAATTTCTTTTAAGAAACGTCCCCGTCATCATCATTATTATTATCATCATCGACCACGCAAACATAGTAGTATCGTGCTACACGTATTCACACGTATACAACACATGCGCACACATATATCACACGTACACAACACATGAATAGATGCATGTATTGGAAATGTCCATCTCGCACGTTTTACAACAGACGGCGATAGTTGCCCTCCGCTATATTGACAGCGTGCGGGGTTAGATATTTTCAATTTTCAATTTCAATTTTTACATTCAATTTTAATGTTATTATTTGCAAATTTATTGTCATAATAATTTATGTGCAAGTTTACAGTCTGTGATACAAAATCAGATATTTTGCTATTATTTCAATAATATTTCAATTATATAAATTATAAATGCCTATGTATGAGTGTGCATATATTTTTAATAATTTTCTTAATTAGCTTCTATATTTTTTTCAGTTGTACATCAAGCAGGTAGCATTATCAGCTCACTTGTGAGCATGGGTTGGGCAATGGCTAGTTATCATCGCAGCATTTGATTAGCTTAACAAGATAAATCTAATATCAGTGCTATAGGAACTATTTTACAATTTTTCTGGCATTTTCTTATTGCAGGTACATATATATCCAATAATTAATATACAAAATTAAATATTATTCATCACACACTTTGTATCAAAATAATATATTTTTTAAATTTATTTAATCATTTTTATCATTGTGATTGTAGTGGCAAGGATCTTATTGCTCAGTGTCATTGCAAGCATCTGGCCTGTATATACCATAATATATTGCGTAATACATTGGCTAAGTATGACAATATAGATTTTGATAGATTCCCATGGAATATTGGAATTTTGTCGGACTTACAGTCATCCACCACATATGCAGCCTACAATTAAAGAACGCATTTATTCCATATGATTTGCTTCCGTTATTGGAATATTTAAAATAAAAATTTTATTAATAAATTTCGATGAAATAATTTATAAGAGGTTGAAGAAACTATGAAACAAATTCAGTCTCATAAAAGGGTAGTTGGAACAATAGTGGTGAATGCAGAAGGTATTACATGAGATCATTGACATGATTTACTTGTAGTTGTAAACAAAAATTTATAAAATTATATCTGTTTTAGGTATTCCTATAAAGTCAACATTAGATAATACGACAACAGTTCAATACGCAGGTTTGATAAGTCAATTGTCAGATAAAGCTCGTTCTGTCGTACGTGACTTGAATCCAACAAATGATTTAACTTTCTTGCGCATACGTAGCAAAAAACATAAAATTATGATGGCACCAGATAAAGAATTCATATTAATAGTAGTACAAAATCCAGTTGATTGATATTTAAAAGAAACAAAAATATATTTCAAAGTTAAGATTTATTTCTTTGGTTGTTAATTTAATCTGTATGCTACATTGTGGATGTTAATATCTATTCAATTAAATAAAGAAAAATAAAAGAATAAAGCTTAAAAATTATACAAAATGCAGTATTTAATTACTAATTTAACAAATTATGAACTTTTAGAGTTTTTAAATAGTGCTTTCTTCTTTGGTAACAATATTATATTTTTAAGTTTGATAATTATGAAAATATGTATATATAGTAATTCATGGCATGTTTATTTTTGTATTTAATACAATTATAAATGTACATTTCTCATCAATAAAATATCACAGTATCTTTTTTATAATTTAATTTTAATATTGAGATTGTTTTTATTCAGTGGAAAAAAAAATGTGTAGTTGGTCCCTATTAATTATACATACATATAAGAATGTCGCACAAATAATTCTATGCAGTCTTTTTAAGACAATATAAAAATACTTATAAATATAATCAATTAAAATACATATAATCAAAATTGTATGTATTAAAATTCAATAGCATATAAAAAAGATTTTTTGAAATTATATATATATAATAAAAATCCAACATTTTATATATATATATATATATATATATATAAATATAAATATATATTTATTTATTGTATATCATAAATATATATTTATTTATTTAAATATAAATTTAACATATATAAGATAGGCAATAAGAGCCAAATCGCGGATGACAGTGCGTTATTCTAAACGAAACTAAATTTTTTCGTTAGAATTAAATACCTGTGCACAAGGCACCAAATTTTTACTTGGACACGGCCAAGATATAAAATTGGAATAATCTCTACAAGAGATTTTTAATTCCATGTATCCCCTATTCCCCCTAAAGAAATAAAGTGCGAGAGAAAAATATAGATCCGAAAGTCGCAGAATCGGGAATCGAACCCGAGATCTTTCGCTTGCCGGGCGACTGCTCTTCCAACTGAGCTATTCAGATCCTTTCGATTCTATACTTTTCTCTGTTATATATATTAATGTTGGTAAATAAACGCCTTTAAGCCAGCGTGTATAAATTAAGAGTTTAACTAGGCTCTGTAATATATAAATATAAATTTAACATATATAAGATAGGCAATAAGAGCCAAATCGCGGATGACAGTGCGTTATTCTAAACGAAACTAAATTTTTTCGTTAGAATTAAATACCTGTGCACAAGGCACCAAATTTTTACTTGGACACGGCCAAGATATAAAATTGGAATAATCTCTACAAGAGATTTTTAATTCCATGTATCCCCTATTCCCCCTAAAGAAATAAAGTGCGAGAGAAAAATATAGATCCGAAAGTCGCAGAATCGGGAATCGAACCCGAGACCTTTCGCTTGCCGGGCGACTGCTCTTCCAACTGAGCTATTCAGATCCTTTCGATTCTATACTTTTCTCTGTTATATATATTAATGTTGGTAAATAAACGCCTTTAAGCCAGCGTGTATAAATTAAGAGTTTAACTAGGCTCTGTAATATATAAATATAAATTTAACATATATAAGATAGGCAATAAGAGCCAAATCGCGGATGACAGTGCGTTATTCTAAACGAAACTAAATTTTTTCGTTAGAATTAAATACCTGTGCACAAGGCACCAAATTTTTACTTGGACACGGCCAAGATATAAAATTGGAATAATCTCTACAAGAGATTTTTAATTCCATGTATCCCCTATTCCCCCTAAAGAAATAAAGTGCGAGAGAAAAATATAGATCCGAAAGTCGCAGAATCGGGAATCGAACCCGAGACCTTTCGCTTGCCGGGCGACTGCTCTTCCAACTGAGCTATTCAGATCCTTTCGATTCTATACTTTTCTCTGTTATATATATTAATGTTGGTAAATAAACGCCTTTAAGCCAGCGTGTATAAATTAAGAGTTTAACTAGGCTCTGTAATATATAAATATAAATTTAACATATATAAGATAGGCAATAAGAGCCAAATCGCGGATGACAGTGCGTTATTCTAAACGAAGCTAAATTTTTTCGTTAGAATTAAATACCTGTGCACAAGGCACCAAATTTTTACTTGGACACGGCCAAGATATAAAATTGGAATAATCTCTACAAGAGATTTTTAATTCCATGTGTCCCCTATTCCCCCTAAAGAAATAAAGTGCGAGAGAAAAATATAGATCCGAAAGTCGCAGAATCGGGAATCGAACCCGAGACCTTTCGCTTGCCGGGCGACTGCTCTTCCAACTGAGCTATTCAGATCCTTTCGATTCTATACTTTTCTCTGTTATATATATTAATGTTGGTAAATAAACGCCTTTAAGCCAGCGTGTATAAATTAAGAGTTTAACTAGGCTCTGTAATATATAAATATAAATTTAACATATATAAGATAGGCAATAAGAGCCAAATCGCGGATGACAGTGCGTTATTCTAAACGAAACTAAATTTTTTCGTTAGAATTAAATACCTGTGCACAAGGCACCAAATTTTTACTTGGACACGGCCAAGATATAAAATTGGAATAATCTCTACAAGAGATTTTTAATTCCATGTATCCCCTATTCCCCCTAAAGAAATAAAGTGCGAGAGAAAAATATAGATCCGAAAGTCGCAGAATCTGGAATCGAACCCGAGACCTTTCGCTTGCCGGGCGACTGCTCTTCCAACTGAGCTATTCAGATCCTTTCGATTCTATACTTTTCTCTGTTATATATATTAATGTTGGTAAATAAACGCCTTTAAGCCAGCGTGTATAAATTAAGAGTTTAACTAGGCTCTGTAATATATAAATATAAATTTAACATATATAAGATAGGCAATAAGAGCCAAATCGCGGATGACAGTGCGTTATTCTAAACGAAACTAAATTTTTTCGTTAGAATTAAATACCTGTGCACAAAGCACCAAATTTTTACTTGGACACGGCCAAGATATAAAATTGGAATAATCTCTACAAGAGATTTTTAATTCCATGTATCCCCTATTCCCCCTAAAGAAATAAAGTGCGAGAGAAAAATATAGATCCGAAAGTCGCAGAATCGGGAATCGAACCCGAGACCTTTCGCTTGCCGGGCGACTGCTCTTCCAACTGAGCTATTCAGATCCTTTCGATTCTATACTTTTCTCTGTTATATATATTAATGTTGGTAAATAAACGCCTTTAAGCCAGCGTGTATAAATTAAGAGTTTAACTAGGCTCTGTAATATATAAATATAAATTTAACATATATAAGATAGGCAATAAGAGCCAAATCGCGGATGACAGTGCGTTATTCTAAACGAAACTAAATTTTTTCGTTAGAATTAAATACCTGTGCACAAGGCATCAAATTTTTACTTGGACACGGCCAAGATATAAAATTGGAATAATCTCTACAAGAGATTTTTAATTCCATGTATCCCCTATTCCCCCTAAAGAAATAAAGTGCGAGAGAAAAATATAGATCCGAAAGTCGCAGAATCGGGAATCGAACCCGAGACCTTTCGCTTGCCGGGCGACTGCTCTTCCAACTGAGCTATTCAGATCCTTTCGATTCTATACTTTTCTCTGTTATATATATTAATGTTGGTAAATAAACGCCTTTAAGCCAGCGTGTATAAATTAAGAGTTTAACTAGGCTCTGTAATATATAAATATAAATTTAACATATATAAGATAGGCAATAAGAGCCAAATCGCGGATGACAGTGCGTTATTCTAAACGAAACTAAATTTTTTCGTTAGAATTAAATACCTGTGCACAAGGCACCAAATTTTTACTTGGACACGGCCAAGATATAAAATTGGAATAATCTCTACAAGAGATTTTTAATTCCATGTATCCCCTATTCCCCCTAAAGAAATAAAGTGCGAGAGAAAAATATAGATCCGAAAGTCGCAGAATCGGGAATCGAACCCGAGACCTTTCGCTTGCCGGGCGACTGCTCTTCCAACTGAGCTATTCAGATCCTTTCGATTCTATACTTTTCTCTGTTATATATATTAATGTTGGTAAATAAACGCCTTTAAGCCAGCGTGTATAAATTAAGAGTTTAACTAGGCTCTGTAATATATAAATATAAATTTAACATATATAAGATAGGCAATAAGAGCCAAATCGCGGATGACAGTGCGTTATTCTAAACGAAACTAAATTTTTTCGTTAGAATTAAATACCTGTGCACAAGGCACCAAATTTTTACTTGGACACGGCCAAGATATAAAATTGGAATAATCTCTACAAGAGATTTTTAATTCCATGTATCCCCTATTCCCCCTAAAGAAATAAAGTGCGAGAGTTCGATTCCCGATTCTGCGACTTTCGGATCTATATTTTTCTCTCGCACTTTATTTCTTTAGGGGGAATAGGAGATACATGGAATTAAAAATCTCTTGTAGAGATTATTCCAATTTTATATCTTGGCCGTGTCCAAGTAAAAATTTGGTGCCTTGTGCACAGGTATTTAATTCTAACGAAAAAATTTAGTTTCGTTTAGAATAACGCACTGTCATCCGCGATTTGGCTCTTATTGCCTATCTTATATATGTTAAATTTATATTTATATATTACAGAGCCTAGTTAAACTCTTAATTTATACACGCTGGCTTAAAGGCGTTTATTTACCAACATTAATATATATAACAGAGAAAAGTATAGAATCGAAAGGATCTGAATAGCTCAGTTGGAAGAGCAGTCGCCCGGCAAGCGAAAGGTCTCGGGTTCGATTCCCGATTCTGCGACTTTCGGATCTATATTTTTCTCTCGCACTTTATTTCTTTAGGGGGAATAGGGGATACATGGAATTAAAAATCTCTTGTAGAGATTATTCCAATTTTATATCTTGGCCGTGTCCAAGTAAAAATTTGGTGCCTTGTGCACAGGTATTTAATTCTAACGAAAAAATTTAGTTTCGTTTAGAATAACGCACTGTCATCCGCGATTTGGCTCTTATTGCCTATCTTATATATGTTAAATTTATATTTATATATTACAGAGCCTAGTTAAACTCTTAATTTATACACGCTGGCTTAAAGGCGTTTATTTACCAACATTAATATATATAACAGAGAAAAGTATAGAATCGAAAGGATCTGAATAGCTCAGTTGGAAGAGCAGTCGCCCGGCAAGCGAAAGGTCTCGGGTTCGATTCCCGATTCTGCGACTTTCGGATCTATATTTTTCTCTCGCACTTTATTTCTTTAGGGGGAATAGGGGATACATGGAATAAAAAATCTCTTGTAGAGATTATTCCAATTTTATATCTTGGCCGTGTCCAAGTAAAAATTTGGTGCCTTGTGCACAGGTATTTAATTCTAACGAAAAAATTTAGTTTCGTTTAGAATAACGCACTGTCATCCGCGATTTGGCTCTTATTGCCTATCTTATATATGTTAAATTTATATTTATATATTACAGAGCCTAGTTAAACTCTTAATTTATTTATTTATATTTACCTATCTTTTTTTTATATATATGGTAGAAATACAATGTGAGTTATTTTATTTTGCAAAATTTTTGAAAGTTAAACTATACAATGAAATTATTTCATATAATACCGAGATTCTTTTCATAATAAAGATTAAGAGAGAGTTAGATTTTATCATAAGATTTATAAAAGTCATAAGATAAGGTTAATTGCATATTGTATAATTTATCTCTCATTTTTTAAAGTAAATAAATATCAAAGTTACATTGCTTGAACTGGTGCGTTTGAAGTATGTTGTCTTTTTGAGGGATGCAAGACAATATAGTACAAAAGCATTGCTGTAATTCCCAAGAAAAAGGAAATGATACAAATAATAAAGATTATATTAAAGTACTAAGCCTCTTTAACTGCAGGAGGACAAGCATATTGCCATAATAAATTTGCTGCAATATTTTCAAAAAAGCAGATAACATAGAAAGATAGATGTTTTCAAAATGTTTTGCTATCTACAGCATTGAGATATATAAAAATGTGCACTATGCCAATAACGGAAGCAAATAATATGGAATAAATGCGTTCTTTAATTGTAGGCTGCATATGTGGTGGATGACTGCAAGTCCGACAAAATTCCAATATTCCATGGGAATCTATCAAAATCCATATTGTCATACTTAGCCAATGTATTACACAATATATTATGGTATATACAGGCCAGATGCTTGCAATGACACTGAGCAATAAAATCCTTGCCACTACAATCACAATGATAAAAATGATTAAATAAATTTAAAATAAATTTTTAAAAATATATTATTTTGATACAAATTGTGTAATGAATAATATTTAATTTTGTATATTAATTATTGGATATATATGTACCTAAAATAAGAAAATGCCAGAAAAATTGAATTTGCTTATTTATTTAAAGATGCTTATCATATACAAAAATGAATGATATAATCTCTAAAAACTCACCTTTAAAAAAAGGTAAAAAAAGGCGACCAGTTAAGGGCACACCATTAACAAAAATTATCCATTGCAAACCCATGTACAATAGAATTGTATGAAAAATTATCGATTATAAACCAATGTACAATCGTAACAAAAGTAATGAAATAAAAAAAAAATTGCGCCAAGTGAAAGTAGAAACTTGTACCAGTGGAAAATTAAAGTTGCAGACATATATAGAGTCGTATAATGAATCAATAAAAATTTAAATTTGCAAATGTAAAATTGTACCATAAAAAAACTTATCTTTTAAAAAAAAAGATAAACAAGATGCCAAGTCCATGCGCCATGTGAAAAAGTGTTAAACAAAAAAGTATTTTTAAGTAAAAAAATCTATCAATTGACAAAAATTTATGTTCTAAAATTAATATCTCTACAAAAAGTAATGTCCAATTATTGCGCGAATAAATAAACATTTTTATAAAAAATTAAAATTTAAAAACTTATGCAAATTTAAAATTAATATAAAATAAAAAGAAATAAAAAAATTTTAGTTAAAAAAACTGGGCGCGCTGCAATGAGTTTAAAAATAACAATTTAATTTTAATATCATTAGAATATTATTTAGCAGCGCGCCCAGTTTTTTTAACTAAAATTTTTTTATTTCTTTTTATTTTATATTAATTTTAAATTTGCATAAGTTTTTAAATTTTAATTTTTTATGAAAATGTTTATTTATTCGCGCAATAATTGGACATTACTTTTTGTAAAGATATTAATTTTAGAACATAAATTTTTGTCAATTGATAGATTTTTTTACTTAAAAATACTTTTTTGTTTAACACTTTTTCACATGGCGCATGGACTTGGCATCTTGTTTATCTTTTTTTTTAAAAGATAAGTTTTTTTATGGTACAATTTTACATTTGCAAATTTAAATTTTTATTGATTCATTATACGACTCTATATATGTCTGCAACTTTAATTTTCCACTGGTACAAGTTTCTACTTTCACTTGGCGCAATTTTTTTTTTATTTCATTACTTTTGTTACGATTGTACATTGGTTTATAATCGATAATTTTTCATACAATTCTATTGTACATGGGTTTGCAATGGATAATTTTTGTTAATGGTGTGCCCTTAACTGATCGCCATTTTTTACCTTTTTTTAAAGGTGAGTTTTTATATTTTATACATGTCTTTTTTAGAAAGGATACATACTATATATATACTTACTAAAAAGTTTTATCTTAGAATTAAATAAGAAAATGAATCAGTTATACTGACGCAGGTTATGTAGTTGCTGGTAATAATATCCGCTCCGAAATTCAGAGTATTCCACTACTATCACAGAGCTCGCAATACACACTATAATTCTAACTATCCCGACAACGATGAAAATTTAAATAGTCACAAACTTACAAGAAATTCACCCACCGTCACTATCTTTTGCATCTAACTCTTGCAATATGATCTGATTTCCCGTGAATTTGTGACCCAATGTGGCGTATATTTTCATGTGAAATGAAGATCTAATTTGTGTCAAATGCACAACCGATACCAAACTGATATCATTTTAATATATAACAAACGACATAATTTGTTACCTTTTGGATACATGTCAGATACGTTTTATACAAAGCTTATAATTCATCATTCCGTGAAAGCAAATTGAAACTAAATCTGCTTTCATCATTTCGTTCAAATACGTATCTAATATATATGTCAATTGAGACTAAAACTATGTTACGTTTCTATAATGTAACTTATATTTGGACGTGCTGTATGGGATACATTATTATATGTGTATGGTCCATCATTTAAAGCTTTACTAATCATATCACTCTTTAATTTGCGAATTTTACGTTGTGTCGAAGAATTCATATCAAAGGTTTTTTTATTATTACCACATTGCATAACCTCAAAAGTTATTTTTACGTAAAAAGTACGTATAAAATGGTATAATTTTACCCTTCGATTTTTCTTGGTATTTTCTTGGTATCTTGGAAATGATGTAAACACTGTTAAATATTCAAATCACACACAAAGACACAAAGTGAATGCGAAGAAGCTGGCGAGAAAGCTTTTTCTTTTTCTTTCAAGGTGGGAAAGCTAAACAGACACACATCAGGCACTTTCTGTAATTGCGCGCGTAATGGTGCGCATACGCGCATGCGTACTCATCTAGAGTTCATAATGTGATCGGCTTTAATACCGTTCACTAAAAAGCGGCACGGTAAGCCAATTAACGTTTCAATGTTTTTCAACAAAATTTATATAAAATTTTTTAATTTGTCTTAAAATAATTTTGAAAAAGTATGCTGGATCCTTAATGGCTCACATGTGCAAAAGATGTCCATAAGACGTCTAGAGGATGTTTAACATCCTGTGGATGTCCTCTGAACGTCTTTTAAACATTTGTGCTCTTAGATATAACCTAAATTATAATTCTTCAAATAGCATATATAATACCTCAATTACGTATTTTGAATTAATTTAGGATGCATAGTGGACGTTCCAAGAATTACGAAAAGTTTTCTATTGACATTCTTAAGATTCTTAAATTAAATATTTCTTATAAAAATCAGATAAGAAATATGTGTCGGCTCTCAATATTAATAATAATAATAATATATGAATTTTAAATCGGCCGATAGAGCCCAAGCGCGAAAAATTAATTCTTTGGAACTGTATCTCTTGGTTTGAGATTACTAAGTTCCATATATAAATTAATCTCGAACTTACATATGGAGAAAAATATAGGTTTGAAAAGTCGCTGAAGCGGAAATCGAACTCGCGTCTTTCACTTTCCGGGCAACTGCTCTTACCAAATAGCTCTTACCAAAGATAATCACATGCAATGATTATTCTTCATGTTATATAGGGTAAACCAAACGTTACAAGGGACATGTCACAACTGTCCGGGACCGATTTGATTCTCCTTGAAATATATTGTTAAATACACAAATCTAAAAGACACGTATTTTTTTATACGTACGCAATTTGAATTTTAAGGGGTGAAACATCCTTTTAAAGAAAAACGGTATTTTTCTTTAAGATCGAATATCTACTAAATTATGAGATAAAAAGAAAAAACGTAAAACAAATTTTAATGGCTTGAAGAGTACTTTAAAATTATATGAACAAAAATTTTTTATTTTTATTATTTTTTTTAAAACCCCATTACTTAATTTTTTTTCAAAATTAAAAATTTTGATTTACCTAATTTAAAGCTTATTTTTTTCCAAATTCAATCATGTGTAATAAAGTTATTTCACGAAATATCATTTTCAAAAATTAATTATAAACGCTCCCGTATATACGCTCATCCGTGTTAGGTTCGTAAGTAATTACCGTTGAACAATAAGATATATAAAAAATGTTTTTGTATAATTCTTATTTATGTTTTCTATGTATTTATAATTGCGTATTGTATACATTTAGATTTAAAAAAAAATATATTTGCATTTTATATTATTTACTCATTATACACATTACAATAATGATATTCGACAAAAAAATGTTTCAAGCATAATGACATCTTGCACCAAGAACATCTTACTACAGCTATATTATTACAATCTTCGATATCACATTTTGTTAAAGTTTCGCCTAAACTAAAGTGTACTAGATTTTTGAATTCGTCTGGTCTTTCATTCGTTTTTATTTTGGTGTGACCACCAATTCTTTGGACAAAAGTTTTATATTTGTTAATAAATGCTTCTCCTTCATTTTTAAATTTTTCTTCCATCCAAAGAATTTAATTAGTTGTTTTCAAAGGTAAGCACTTTGGTATTCGATCTGTAGAAGCAATTGGTAATACTCCTGACGTAATATCGTCAAAACGTTGTTGAATATTTGCAAAGTGAACATCAATTGCTGCAATCATTCTCTTTAACGTCTGACCGTTTTCTGAAATCAATAAATATATAATAAAAAATAATTAAGATTAATCAAAATTAATATTATAAAAAATAATTAAATATAAATAAAAAATAAATAAATAAATAAATATAATAAATATATAATAAATGTATAATAAATAACATTTTATAATAAAATTATAAATAAAACATTATTTGTTCAGCCGGCGCGCGGAAAATCGCCCTTTTCGCACATAATGGGATTTTAGAAAGAGCTCCCTTTCCACGCATCGGTTACACAAAATATTGTAGCCAACACGTGCAGGTCATAAATCGGCCGGTCGTGCGGATTGTTACACTCGGCTTCGCCTCATGCACCAAATTTCCGAACTCTTGGCCGATTTACGATTCCCCGCACTTGTTAGCTAATATACTATTGTATTGCTAATATCCTATAATATTAATTTTTTATTATTATATATAAATAGTATAAAAAATATCATTAAAATTATATTATTATAATAGTATTAAATAAGAGAATATTAATATAATAATAAATAAGAAAATAATATTAAAAACAGTTCCACACAAAATAAATATTTTTTGTCAATAAAATAATATTGCATTTGCATGTTTGTTAATTATTCTTTAATTTTACAATTATTAAATTAATACTTAAAAGATTAATTGTTAATCTAGATAAATACTTTATTCGTCTCCTTGGAGATTGAATCCGCTTTTTTGAGGAGGGTACCCAAACCTCTTACATCTACAAAATTAACAAAATTAACATAATTAATAAAAATAACAAAAATTTCTATCAAATATGCAGAATTTACACAGCCGTACCTTCCGCACATAACCCATAAATACGCCCTCGCATTGAGCTTGCTACACACATACGCTTAAACTTTACATTTACTTACAACTAACTTACTACCTCTATTAACCTATTGACAGAGAGAGAGAGAGAGAGAGAGAGAGAGAGAGAGAGAGAGAGAGAGAGAGAGAGAGAGAGAGAAAGCGCTATTCCCTAATTAAAATCGCCTCGGCTCCCGATTCCTTCATTCGTTCTCTTCACTTCACATCCATTCATCCACTTTTCTTTCCTCTATACATCCCCGTTCACCTCTCTCCCTTCCTCCCTCTCCCTCCTTATCTCCCTCTTCCTTTCCAACTCCCTCATCCACCCCTCCCCTTCTCCTTCTTGCCGCAGAATTTCGCTCATCCTCTCCCACCAAATCCTTCCTTCCTCCTTTTCCATGCATCCTTCCAACACATGTTCCCATGTCTCTCCTCTCCCACATATCCTACACTTTTTCTTTTCTTTCTCTTCTCAGTACCTTACTTCTTTCATCTTATTATTTAGCCTAAATCTCATTACCCTTTTCCATCTACCCTCTCCCCACCCCTTCTTTATGTAATTCGGCACCCCTTCCTCCTTTATTTCCTTATACCATCTGTTATACCTCGACTCCCTTATACTCTCCTATTCATTCCCTCTTCTGCCTTTCTTTGTCCCTTTCCTCCTATCACATATATTTCCTCCCCTCTTCTCTTTCTTTTCTCCATCTCCTTTATCTCCATCCCCCTATCCTCAAAGACCTTTTTCCTCTCCTCCCAATTCGATAACTTCCTCCCCTCTCTTATTCTTCTTTCCATTTCCTCTAAGCATTTTCTTGATAAAGCTCCTCCTCTACTTTCCTCTAATTTTCTTTCAAAACTCACTGCCCTTCTTCCTACTCTTACTCTGAATTTCTCCTTCCCCATCTCTTTCACCAAGTATCCCGGCGTGCACCAATTCAATCCCATCGTCCATCTAATCCATCTCTCTTGCATCGCTTCCACTTCCCTTCTTTCTTTCCAATCTCATATCTCTGATCCATATTCCATCACTGTCCCTATCAACCTTTTGCACAGCCATATCCTCTTTTCCCAATCTTCTGCCCTTTTCCAAATCTCCTTTTCCCTATTTCCCAAACCTGCCTTATCACTACCTCTGTCTTTCTAACCCTATCTTTCACATGTATTTCTTGCCTTCCATTCCTTTTTATCTTGTATCCTAAGTACGTAAATTCATTTACCTCTTCTATCTCTTTCCCTTTTCATCTCCA
Organism: Nylanderia fulva; assembly: GCF_048542155.1. NCBI lineage: Eukaryota > Metazoa > Arthropoda > Insecta > Hymenoptera > Formicidae > Nylanderia > Nylanderia fulva. The sequence goes on along the minus strand of NW_028189879.1, from coordinate 221,998 downwards.
TTTAACCTTTTTCAGCCTTCTTCCCTTCCTAAATCTCATGACTTTCGTTTTGTTTCACGTTTACCTTCAGCTTCTTCTTTTCTAAATAATTCTCCAACTTTTAGATCATGTGTTTCATTCCTTCCTCATTTTCCGCTAACAACACCATATCATCCGCATACGCCAAGCAGTACACCTTCTCTTCCCCTAGCCTCACTCGTCCCCAGCCTTCCTTCTTCAACACTTCCTCCATATCTGCCATTAAAGTATTAAACAGGTAGGGGCTCATCGGGTATCCTTATCTTACTCCTCTCGCTGTCCAGAAACACTCTCCTACCTTCTCACCTTACTCTACTCTTCGTCTCTCTATTTATCTCCTCCATCCTTTTTCTAATTCCTTCTCTTATACCCCTCTCCCTCAGCGTATCCATTAACTACCTCCCTATCCATCAAATCAAAAGCCGTCTTCAAATGCACAAACGTCGCCACCACCATATCCCCCTTCCTTTCCAACTGTCCATTAACCAGATAGTTTAATACGTATACATTATTCATCACCCTCATTCTTTTTCTGAAACCCGTCTGGCTTTGTAGTATTATCTTTTTCTCTTCCAATTCTTCCTTCAACCTCACCGTCAGCACTCCTACATATACCTTATACAGCGTATACATTAGCGTTATCCCCCTATAATCTTCTACCTTATTCCCTTTCCCTTTTTTCCCTAACGGCACTATTATTCCCTCCTTCCAATTTTCCGACCATCCTTTCATATTTTGTTGCAAAACTTCCACATCCATTCTTCCACCTTCTCTCCTCCAAACTTCCATACCTCTCCCGGTAATCCATCCAGCCCCACCACTTTTCCTTTCTTCATTCTTCTCACTATATTTAGCACTTCTGTCCTTCCCATCTCCTGATCCTCATCCTTTCCTCTTCCTCCTCCTCTCCTCTTTACTACTCTCCTTTCCACTCCTCCCAGTAGTTTCATAAAATATTCCTTCCACTCATCTTCACCTATTTTTTCGTTTATTCTCTTCCATTTCTTCCTTTCCCTATTTACTATTCTCCACATCTCTCTCTCTGTCTTCGTCTCTGCAGCCTCTTTTATCAGTTTCGTTACCTCTTCCATCTTTTTTCTTTTACATAGTACTTTGTATTCCGTTCTCTACTTTCTGTACCCTTCTCTTCCCCCCCCTCCTCCTCTCCATTTTCTTAGTTTTCTTCTCACCTCCTTTCTTTTATCCTCACATTCTTCATTCCACCATCTTCTTCTCTTCCTCCCTCCCCTTTCCTTTTTCCCTTTCCTTATCTCTTTCTCAGTTTGTCCTACCCATATCTCTAATTCCTCATCTACCCTTCTATCCCCTTCTATCCAATCTGCTTTCTCTTTTATTTCCCCCCCTCCCCTTCCGTCCATTTTTCTTTTTTCCTCTCCACAGCTATGTGAACCTGGCACCCGACTTAAAGTAAATGGATATTTCAGGTACGCATTCACAACGAATACATTTTTTGTTCTGGTAAATATATTTTTCATTTATAGAATGTTGTAAAGCGCGCATATTTTCTTTATAAAACGGCTTGACATTAATATCTAGAATATTAAAGTTGTCATTTTGTACGTATTGGCAATTATGACAAGTTACATTTCTGCTTAAAGAGAATTCGTCCTTTAATAAATGTTTTGCAACTAAATTACAGATATTATAGCAGCAATTCCATGTGCGGGAGTGATAAACTTATTTAATATAAGTGCTCTTTCTTTATATACTTTAATGGAAGGTCCACATGTCGACAATTTTTTAATAAACGCGAACATGTCACTTTGAGCTTCTTCTACATAACAATGGAAATTTGACCAATCATAATAACGGACTAGTAACGTCTGAGCTATTGCATCAAAAGAGCATGTATTAGTAAGCATAGTGGGATTTTTTCCGAGAAGGACCGGTCCTAACCCAATAAACACTGTTCTGTAACTTTTACAGACCATTTACAAAACAGTTGTTCGCGGTTCTGGTAACCGTTATGTCAACTATTAAGTAACATTTAGATGGAAATGTCAGCAACATTATGCCTGTATATGATATGTAATAGATACATAAAATTTAAACGTAATAGATACATAAAATTGGATATAAAATTACGTAACTATTACAGAATCTATATTAAATATTATTAGTAACATTTACATAACATTTACAGAACATTTACAGAACATTTACATAACATTTACAGATAAGATATTCTCTGTTCAGGTAACCGATATGTCAACTATTAAGTAACGTTTAGATGGAATTGTCAGCAACATTATGCCTGATATGATATGTAATAAATACATAAAATTTAAACCTAACAGATACATAAAATTTTATAAAATTACGTAACTAATACAGAATCTCTCTATAATAACCATTATGTAATTTTTTTTTATAAAAGATAGCACATATTTGTTTTAGAAATGTTTCATAATAAGCAGCTCTCGGAAACGTTTTTACTGATTATTTATTCGAAAAATATTAAGGAAAGCGTTTTAGAGTTTAAGATAATGTTATATTAAAAAATTTTTATTTTATTCGTGTTTTTTTCACAGAAAGTAAATAATATAATGAAGATATTTTCACTCAGTCTCGTCGGATATTTATTTATCTGATTTCTGAGGAATCAGATAAATAAATACTTCAATATCTGAATTGAATTTTCTTATGTTGAGATCATGTCACAAAGAATAATCTCATTATTCTTTGTGACATGATCCCAACATAAGAAAATTCAATTCTATATTAACACAGATGTTACCGTCAATTTCATCAACTTTAAACTTTCCTGACTAAAATTTGAATGCAAGATAGATAAAGAATCGTACACCGCGTAGCGGTAAAAGAAGAAACTAACAATTATTACACAACTATGACGTATCGTTTATGTCAATAACGTAATGAATCTATAATTCTTACATAAAATTGTTATGTAATTTTGGCGTTACTTTGTTATGTAATATTTATGTTTTTGGTTAATGTAAATGTGTATACTCTAAAAGTTTCGTAAATACTACGTAATTTTAATGACATAATTGTAACGTTATGTTAAATACGTAACATTTATGTATTTTGGTTAATGTAAATGTGTACACTTTAAAAGTTTCGTAAATGCTACGTAATTTTTATAACATAATTGTAATGTTATGTTAAATATGTAACATTTATGTATTTTGCTTAATATAAATGTGTATAATCTAAAAGTTTCGTAAATGCTATATAATTCTAATAACTATAATTGTAACATTATGTTAAATACATAACATTAACATTATTTTGTTGACATCAATGTATACATTCTGTAAAAACTTTATTATAACCGTTATATATAGTTATAATAACGAAATTGCGATATCTTTTTTTATTTAATGTGACATCGCAATTTCGTTATTATAATTATATAATGGTTATAATAAGGTTTTTACAGAATATATACATTGATATCAACAAAATAATATTAATGTTACATATTTAACATAACGTTACAATTATGTCATTAGAGTTATATAGCATTAATAAAATTTTTTAAATATACACATTTACATTTTCCAATATACGTGAATGTTACGTATTTAACATAACGTTACAATTATGTCATTAAAATTACGTAGTATATTCAAAAATTTTAGAATATGTGCATTTACATTTATCAAAATACATAAATATTACGTATTTAATATAACATTACAATTATGTCATTAAAATTACGTAGTATTTACGAAAATTTTAGAGTATGCACATTTACATTTATCAAACTACATAAATATTACGTATTTAACATAACGTTACTATTACGTAATTAGAGTTATGTTGTATTTATGAAACTTTTAGAGTATACACATTTACATTCACCAAAATACATAAATGTTACGTATTTAACATAACGTTACTATTATATCATTAAAATTACGTAGCATTTACGAAAATTTTAGAGTATGCACATTTACATTCACAAAGAAACATAAATGTTACGTATTTAACATAACGTTACAATTATGTCATTAAAATTATGTAGTATTTACGAAACTTTTAGAGAATGCACATTTACATTCACCAAATTTCATAAATGTTACATAACAAAGTAACGTTAAAATTATATAACAATTCTATATAACAATTATAGATTCATTACGTTATTGACATAAACGATACGTCACAGTTTCGTTATGATGATCTGTAATATATACATATAAAACATTATGTAATTATTACGTAAATAATCCCTGCGTGTTTACTGGGAAAGTGCTACCATTTTTTAATAAAGGTACTGATGTTGTAAATTTTGGTTTTAAATGAATATTCTCAATGTTTAGACACGCAGTTAAATACTTTCCACGCTTCTTTGGACTATTATTTTTACCTTTCCAGTTTTCCATTTTATTAAGATAGTTAAAATTTAAGTTAGCACTAGTGTCTTCTATATTACTGTCTGAGTTAATAGGATTAATATCAATAGGCGCGATAGAATTATCAGATACGCTAATATCGTTCTCACAATCAGTGGTAATTTTAAAATCTTTAGAGCTATCTGTAAGATCATTTATGTCATCGGAAATGTCATTATTATGTGTAGTCTTGTTAGTAATACAGAAAGACTGAACATTAGATTTATTTAGATTAATATTATCATCGGAATTATCTAAGTTATTATGTGCGGCATGCAAATTACCAGCTTGTAAAATTTTTACCGTGCCTGCAAGCGATCTGATATGTGTAATCAAAAATTTGTCAACACGCATGCACTTAGCATCTTTAAAAACAAGTTTTTTTTAAATCCTTAAAACATTCTTCGCTGCAAGCGGAAGATGCTACGCTGGTCGATATTATTGCTGTCCATAAAGGGAAGTGTTTAGTCATTTTTAATAAATTAGTGCCAAATTGAGGACACCAGTATGGATTCGGTTTTTCGCCAGTATCACTTGGTTTACTTTCAATTTGTATAGATTGCAAAAAACTTGTTATTTTCATATCGTATTTATCATCTAAATCATCTATCAAATTTTCATTTATAAAGTCTGTATCATCAGTAGTATCATTAGTATCATATATTTCATCGTTTTTTATTAATTGAATTAATCGTTATTGTGCAGTAAGGCATCTAATTTGTTCGTCCGTAATTTCCTCTTCAGTATCTGATGCGCTTACAATTAAAATGTCACCATAAATCTGACGAAATTGATTGATACATGTGCATTTTGTCAGAAGACCAAAACAGCGTACGTAGAAATCTTTAACACGCTTATGTTTTCCATCATAGCACTTCCATTCACATACAATTTTCATTAGATGCGCGATATCAATACGTATTATGCATTTTGGTTTTTGCATGTTGTCCGAAGTTTCGAAAAATGTCATGCATCGTTCAACGTAAAAATTCAAATTTACTTCATTAAATGCAAGACTAATTGCATTTATTAATGTTAAAGAGTAATCAACAACAATCTCTGAAGGACAAGGAACAGGTGTACGCAACCATTCACGTAACCAAAAAGACAACATATTAGTATCATGTCTTTCGGAGACCATTTGACACACTGGTAATGTTTTTTCATTCAAAATAGCAACCATTTGATATATAAATATAACATTTGATGACCCATCTGGTCTATTAATACGTTTGATTAAAGATCCGGTAGCATCTATGCTTAAGACACCAGTGCGTTTTTTATTAAATATTAAATATATATTAAAGTAATATATTTTAACACAAATAAAAAATATAAACTAATATAATGTAATATTCTTTATCAAAATAGAAAAGAAACAGATTCATGTAAATTTAACCTTAAAATTATATCGGGAGCAGGACGAGCGGAGAAAAGAGCGAGCACGCGACGTGGGACACGGTGGAGAGAAAGCGTAACCAATCACACGTCGCGTCCCCACCACGCACATCGTCTCTTCTCCGCTCCGCTTCATGATATACAGGGTGTCCCAGAATTGACAGTAGAAAAAAATAGGCATATTCTACAAGTCAAAATAAGGTAAAATTGTCCTATAAACATATGTCCGGAAACGCACCCCCTCTGAGCTGCACCCCACCAAAGTTTCTCCAAAAACTTGAATTTTCCGTATATTGTCTAAACTTGGACTTAGAATTTTATGAAAATTGGTACATACACATTTCTTTATGCGTTTTATTCATTTTTATTGTCAAAAAATCTCTAACAAAATTTCGAAGGGGGTTTTAAGGGGGAGGGGCTACTTTTCATTATGACAAAACTTATGTGTGGATGCAATAAATTTGAAATACATTACAGTTTATGACGGAAAATACAAAAATAAGCAATTTTTGACTCTTTGATTTTTTTTCATACGACAAACCGTTTTTGAGATAATCGACTTAACAATAAAGACACCTGTATCTGTACCCTACGTCTCAACCTACGGGCAAGTTTTGCGCGAACTATGTAGTGCTATTTTTGTTTTATGTTTGTTTTTATTTTTTGTAATCTACCATTTGTAGATTGAGCGGATAGTGCTTTGCGCGCGAACTACATAGTTCGCGCAAAACTTACCCGTTGAGGCGTAGGGTATAGATACAGGTGTCTTTATTGTTAAGTCGATTATCTCAAAAATGGTTTGTCGTATGAAAAAAATCAAAGAGTCAAAAAATACTTATTTTTGTATTTTCCATCATAAACTGTAATGTATTTCAAATTTATTGCATCTACACATAAGTTTTGTCAATTGAAAAGTAGCCCCCCCCCCAAAACCCCCTTCGAAATTTTGTTAGAAAATTTTTGACAATAAAAATGAATAAAACGCATAAAGAAATGTGTATGTACCAATTCTCATAAAATTCTAAGTCCAAGTTTAGACAATATACGGAAAATTCGAGTTTTTTAAAGAAACTTTGCGGGGGTGCGTTTCCGGACATATGTTTATAGGACAATTTTACCTTATTTTGACTTGTAGAATATATCTATTTTTTTTCTACTATCAATTCTGGGACACTCTGTATATAAGGTGATTAAGCAAGACTACTCCTGATAGGAAGCAATCGCACATCGCGTACGATTGAGCTCAGCATCTTCCACTGTTTAACCTAAGACACTTTCTGTCTGTTGTCATTCACGAAAACGCATTCTAAAAGATTTGTCGAAGAAAACTCTTTTCTTGAGTTTATTAAGTCATAATATATATATATATATATATATATATATGTATCATATAATCAGGGTTGGGAAGTAACGAGTTACTTGTAACGAAATTACAGTTACAGTTACTTTTTTTCGGTAACTGTAACTTAACTTCGTTACTTTTCTCCATCTGTAACTGTAACTGTAACTTAGTTACATTTTTTTAGTAACTAGTAACTATTTTAACAGTTACTTTATTATTTACTTTTTTGGAAACATCCGCTAAAAGTATCGTTTAAGTTTGGTAGCCGTTATATTGTTAAATTAAATTTTGATAACAGTAGCATATGGATCTTCATATGATTTAATCTTTTACCTAAAATTTTCATTTGTGTACATAAAATAATATAACACATAATTAAAATCGACCAATCACAGTCAAATATTAAAAAAAATTCTTAAATGTAATAATTGATCGATTTGCTTCAAGAATTTTTTTAAATACTTGACTGTGATTGTGCATAAAATGTAAGCTCCTTATATTTAAAATAATGTATAATTATTTTTAAAAAGTAACTGAAAAGTAACGACTCGTTACTTTTTGAGTAACTGTAACTGTAATGAGTTATTTTTTAAAATCAGTAACTTGTAACTGTAACTAGTTACTTTTTCAATAAAATAACTGTAACTGTAACTAATTATTTTTACAAAGTAACTTTTCCAACCCTGCATATAATATTACGAGTATGTGCATGTATAATATTTTATATATAATATTTAGTTCTCATATATATATAAGATGTTTTGATGATTAGGGAGGTATGACACCAACAATCAGAACCTAATTGAGTTTCTGTAATAAAAGTGTTCTCTTTATTATTTACAAGTTTTTAGTTTGGTATTTACAAGGTCTCACCTGTAATAAAAGAAACGACATTTAATGTCCGTAGACCGTCGTGTCAATCACTCCTAATCACAGGTGTTTTGATCTGTTAGTTTGGCACAGTAAAGTCTTTAGGTTACTTTTAACGATTCTCCACGTGTTAATCCCCGTCTCTCGCCTTTCCGTTCTTGTCGTATGATAAGCCGTGTATGTTGCGGTCTACTACACCGACGCTCGGGAGAGCGCGGGAATGACTCTGATTTTTTGTGGTCCGTGTTTACTTTGAAAATTGAATTTGAAATTTTTTCCATGATTACGTACAGTCCGATTCTCAGCTCGTCAAGTTTTTTCCTATTTAGCCTGTTTCCGTTTTCTACGAATACTCTGTCACCCACGTTTAGGTTTATGCATGTTCGGTTTTTGTCGTAGATTTTCTTGTTATATTCATGTGATTTTATTGAATTTTTTAGAGCGATTTCCTTGTCTCTGATCCAATCTTGTTCGATGATTTTCTTCCTCAGTTCTTGTGGTAACATTGAGACGTCTATACCATTCATCAGGTAAGATGGTGCGAATCCAGTGACGCTATGTTTTGTCTTGTTATATTTTTGTACACATTCGCGTGCTATCGTTGTCCAAGCCATCTTTTTTTCGTTTTCGTTGATTTTACACCTAATTTTATTAACCAGTGTTTGATTTAGTCGTTCGTTTAGTCCGTTAGAGAAAAGAGAATCTACTGCAGTGAATATTATTGATATATTTTTATCATCCAGGAATCTTTTGAATTCCTTTGAGTTTATTCCTGGATATTGGTCCGATAAAAGCATGTTAACTTCTTCGGTTTTGGCGATGTCGTTTATTAGTTTAATGAAATCGGCTGCGTTTTGCGTCTTAGATGTCAGGATGTAGGCATGCCTTGTGAAGTGGTCTACCAATAGGTGAAGGTATTTCTTGGTAGATCTGGAGCCGCCAAAGCCTCCTACAGTGTCTAATGACATGATTCCGAAAGGTTTTGTGGCTGGGCCTAAATATGACATTAAACCATATTTTAGTTGCCCTCTTGTTTTGTTCTTTATGCAAGTTGTGCAGCTTTTACATATCTTTTCGATATTTTTGATTAGATTATTTGCCGTGTAATACGGGTATATATTTTTTTTCATTTGTTGGATGCCTATGTGACAGAGATTTTCATGAATTTTCTTTAAAAAATTGATGCTAAACTCTTCTGTCAATATTATTTTTTCTGTTTTTTTCATTTTTTTAAAGAAAATGTTTTTTCTCGATATTAGCTTCTCCTTTGTCTTCTGTATCTTTTCATTCCCTTCTTGGTCCTTCAAAATGTCCTCCAGTGTTATTACTGTTACCACTTTCAGCTGTTCATCCGTGCTTTCGTCCGGGTCTAGAACAGGATTTCTGCTGAGGCAGTCTGCCTCAAGGTTATATTTGCCTGGTTCATATTTAATTTCAAGATCATACTGGGACAGGTAGTACGTCAAGTCCCCAAGTTCTTCATCCGTTCTTGATTTTATGTTTAAATTTTCTAATGGTTTGTGATCTGAAAAGATTTTAAATTTTCTTCCTATTAATAAGTGTTGCCAATATCGTACACATTCTTTCACTGCGAGGCATTCCAAGTATATGGCTTTTTTTCTTTTTTGAGTTTCGTTTAGTTTTTTTGAAAAGAATGCCACTGGTTTTTCTAATCCATCTTCTTGTGGCTGTTTTAGTACGGCTCCGACTCCTAGTAGGCAGGCATCTGTATAAATATGTATTGGCCGATTTGGGTCGAAAATCGTCAGTATGGGCTGAGTGCACAATATTTGTTTCATTTCGTCAAAAGATCTTTGACATTCTTCAGGCCACTTGAATTCTTTACCTTTTCTTAATAGGTTGTGTAATGGTTCCAATTTTATAGCTATTTTAGGCACATATTTGTGGTAAAAATTTATTTTTCCTAAGAATTGTCTCACATTTTTCTGTGTCTTAGGTGTTGGGAAGTTTTTTATTGCAATTAAGTTATCTTTTAGTGGTCTTACTGAATTATTTTGTAATATGTGGCCTAAATATTTTACTGAATTCTCAGCAAAACTGCACTTCGAGAATTTCAGTCGAAAACCTTCTATTTTAATAGCCTGGAATAGCTGTGTCAAGTGTTTGATATGATCTTCGAATGATTTTGAAAATATTAGAATGTCGTCTATGTAACTAATCGTGAAGTCTGCCAGTTTGTGTTTTCTTATTATATTGCACATTATTCTTTGGAATATTGCTGGCGCTGTTTTTAGACCGAATGGTAGACAGGTCCACTGGAAGTGTCCTTCTTGCGTGACGAACGCTGTTTTATGTCTGTCTGAAATTCGTAAGGGTATCGACCAAAACGCTGAGTTTATGTCTAGCTTCGAAAAAAAGGTACAATTTCTTGTTTTTACCATAAGATCTTCGATGAGTGGAAACGGTTGTGATTGGGGCACCACAATTTTGTTTAGGTCTCGAAAATTTATACACAATCTAGATTTTTTATTTTCTTCTCTTTTGAACGCTAAGGTCACTGGAGCTGCGAACGGGCTATACGATTCTTCTATTAGTTTTTTTTCCAATAGTTTAGCAATTTGTGACTCGATCTCTTTTCTATCTTCGAATGTGCATCGGTACGGCCTCTTGTTACAATATTTTTCTACTAATAGGTCTATATGTGCTTCGTAGTCAGTTATCATACCGATATCATATTTGTCTTTTGCGAAGATAGTTGCATATTCGATTATTACGTCATTTATTTTAGCTTGTTTTTCATAATCTAAGTGATTTATCAAAATGCTAAAGTTTTTTTCTCCAATGTGTTCATTGAAGTTTACTAGATTTGTGGAATCTTCAGCTATTTGATTTTTTTTTATTTTATTGGGATTATGATTGTTTTTTGAGTCATTATTATTCATGTTCTCAACAGTCATTTTTCCCTTATTTTCCGTAATAGTCTTACTGTTTAATTCATTGATTTTTATTCCTTTAGAAATACTATTATTTGTTTTGTTTTGGGTTTTTTGACTGATTCTTAGGTTTTCATCTTGATTTAATTGAAATTCCTTTATGCAGTCTAGACCTATTAGGAAATCATAATCAAAGTTTTTTTCATCTATCACAAAGACGTTGATTTGTTTTTCAATGTTGAAAATTTTTGCATTTAGAGTTACCATACCACTTGTTTTTTTAACGCCATTAATAGTTTTCAAATTAGTACTGTTAAAGATACCTGGTTCTTTATTGTTGATTCTTAATAATTTTGAATTTATTAGTGAAACGTTTGAGCCGGAATCATAAACTCCAAATATTTCAAGATCATCATTCAATATCAATTTTATTTTTATTAATGGCGACACAACTAGTTTTTTGAATTATTATCATCCTGTAATTCACATTCCAGTTGTGCGTTGTTGATAAGTTTTATCTGGTTTTCCTCTTTGGTTTGTTTCGTTTTAAACCAGCATGAATCCTCGGGGTGATATCTATTCTTCTTTCCTAGTTTTTCGCATATTTTGCATGGTTTCTTCTTCTCTTGTTTCTCCTTTGGATTCATAAATGTATTTTTTTTCTTATTAGACGCATTATTTTTCACTAAGTGTTCCAAACTTCTGATTTCATTGAACAGATCTTTCGTTTCCTTCATATCAGTTTTATTAATTCTGTCGGTCACAAAGTCCGGTAATCCTGTTGCAATTAAGTTAATCAGTATGTTTTGATTTGTAGATTTATCCATTTCTAATAGCACTTTTTCTTTTTTTAGCGCATAATCTAGCAATGGTCCACTCATATATTTAAAGTTGATTGCATACTTTACCGGTCACCATCCTTTATCTGCATAAGTCTCACAGAAATTTACTTTCCAGTTTGTCCATTCTGAGTCAATTGTGAGTTTCATAAGCATCGCGCTGTACCAATCTGTACCTGAACCTTCCAAAAATAATCTTAAAATTTCTATTTTTTCCTCATCTTTTTGCAGGTTCCACCGTTCGCATTCACTCTCAAAAAATTCCATCCATTGAGTGGCATTGTTGGTTTTGTTGTTAAATTTGTCTAGTACAAATTTTTCTGCTAGTTTATGTAAGTTCTTTTTTTGGTTTCTTTCTGTTGCAGAAAATTTTTCTAGAATTATTTGTAGATCTTCTTTTGAGATGCCACCTGTGGTGCTTGCTTGTTCTGTAGGCTGTGGATCTTCAAATTTTTCCTCCAATAGGAAGTCCGCAAATTGGATATTTCCACCATCATCAACATAAACTTCTTTTAATGGTTTATTTAGGATAATCTAAACGTTTCTTTTTTGGTGCCTTTTTGTAATTGATTTTTTTACTTTTTTAAAGGTGTCTGTCTTTGTTAATTCAGTGTGCAGGTTTATATCTTGGAAATCTTCTGGCAAAGCAAAAGTCTCACCTTCAAGTGTGCTGATCGAGGTTAGGCACAGCATGCTTGTTTTCTCATCTCCTTTTTTCCCTTTTATGGTGAATTCAAATTTCAATTTTTCCATCTTGACAATCTCTGACAAGAATTTTTACAAGAAATGTCGTTTTATAAGATGTTTTGATGATTAGGGAGGTATGACACCAACAATCAGAACCTAATTGAGTTTCTGTAATAAAAGTGTTCTCTTTATTATTTACAAGTTTTTAGTTTGGTATTTACAAGGTCTCACCTGTAATAAAAGAAACGACATTTAATGTCCGTAGACCGTCGTGTCAATCACTCCTAATCACAGGTGTTTTGATCTGTTAGTTTGGCACAGTAAAGTCTTTAGGTTACTTTTAACGATTCTCCACGTGTTAATCCCCGTCTCTCGCCTTTCTGTTCTTGTCGTATGATAAGCCGTGTATGTTGCGGTCTACTACACCGACGCTCGGGAGAGCGCGGGAATGGTTGAAGAAAATATATTTTCTTTACATATAATAAGGTGCTCACATAATTTTAAGGTTAAGTTTACATGAATCTATTTCTTTTCTATTTCGATAAAGAATATTACATTATATTAGTTTATGTTATGTTCGTTATTAATTTTAAACCAGCAGGGGATTCAATAATTACGCCGGTTTTGTTATCTAATACTAACGTGACTATATTTCAAAGATCTAAGTCCATATCGAGAACTTATGTATTCTCCTGCCCACACGCACACATGCTTCCTGATCCAAGCCGATAAACGGAATGCCCCGATCGGCACACGCCCGCACGTTACTTGCTTGAGCGCCCCATATCGCAACATAAGCATGGCGCTCTTATACTTGGCGCGTCTTATGAATCCGAATACATAACAGTTTATATTTTTTATTTGTGTTAAAATATATTACTTTCTCAATATGCCCCGAAATGCGTCAAAATCTCCATCCGAGATATTCGAAGCTATTAAAGATTTATATCTTGTGAATGATGAAGGTCACGTTTTTAATTTAACGCATTCTGTTTGGGAGGAAGCGCGTATTAAATTAAATAATACGATGTCCAAAAAATATATATATTTATGCGTGTCACAAAACAGAAATGGCTTATTACATAAATTGCTATATCATTATGGAATAGATAATTGTACCAAAAAAAAATGAAAGATACATCTCTATCATCTAACGAATCTAATTGGTCTATACAATCCTCGAACAATATTTTACCTGATTTACGTACTTCAATCCATTTATCCAGCGAAACATGGCACAAAATAGCGCCGATAGATACTTTTTATAAAGATCGTTCATATAAAATTTTAAATAAAAGTTGGGCGGATGTAATCGCCGAAGAATTGTGGAAAGTACTGTAGCTTTTATGTTGCTTTGCATTCAAAAATGCAAAAATTAATGATAATCCTGGCGAAATATTTGTTAAAATATGGGGTAAATGCACCAAATGTGATACAATTATTAATGCGTACGCTCTGAATAAACCCTGAATATCTCCCGCGGGAGGGGTGATGTAAAGAAAATATATTTTCTTCAACCATTCCCGCGCTCTCCCGAGCGTCGGTGTAGTAGACCGCAACATACACGGCTTATCATACGACAAGAACGGAAAGGCGAGAAACGCGGATTGACACGTGGAGAATCGTTAAAAGTAACCTAAAGACTTTACTATGCCAAACTAACAGATCAAAACACCTGTGATTAGGAGTGATTGACACGACGGTCTACGGACATTAAATGTCGTTTCTTTTATTACAGGTGAGACCTTGTAAATACCAAACTAAAAACTTGTAAATAATAAAGAGAACACTTTTATTACAGAAACTCAATTAGGTTCTGATTGTTGGTGTCATACCTCCCTAATCATCAAAACATCTTATATATATATGAGAACTAAATATTATATATAAAATATTATACATGCACATACTCGTAATATTATATGCAGGGTTGGAAAAGTTACTTTGTAAAAATAATTAGTTACAGTTACAGTTATTTTATTGAAAAAGTAACTAGTTACAGTTACAAGTTACTGATTTTAAAAAATAACTCATTACAGTTACAGTTACTCAAAAAGTAACGAGTCGTTACTTTTCAGTTACTTTTTAAAAATAATTATACATTATTTTAAATATAAGGAGCTTACATTTTATGCACAATCACAGTCAAGTATTTAAAAAAATTCTTGAAGCAAATCGATCAATTATTACATTTAAGAATTTTTTTTAATATTTGACTGTGATTGGTCGATTTTAATTATGTGTTATATTATTTTATGTACACAAATGAAAATTTTAGGTAAAAGATTAAATCATATGAAGATCCATATGCTACTGTTATCAAAATTTAATTTAACAATATAACGGCTACCAAACTTAAACGATACTTTTAGCGGATGTTTCCAAAAAAGTAAATAATAAAGTAACTGTTAAAATAGTTACTAGTTACTAAAAAAATGTAACTAAGTTACAGTTACAGTTACAGATGGAGAAAAGTAACGAAGTTAAGTTACAGTTACCGAAAAAAAGTAACTGTAACTGTAATTTCGTTACAAGTAACTCGTTACTTCCCAACCCTGATTATATGATACATATATATATATATATATATATATATATATATATATATATATATATTATGACTTAATAAACTCAAGAAAAGAGTTTTCTTCGACAAATCTTTTAGAATGCGTTTTCGTGAATGACAACAGACAGAAAGTGTCTTAGGTTAAACAGTGGAAGATGCTGAGCTCAATCGTACGCGATGTGCGATTGCTTCCTATCAGGAGTAGTCTTGCTTAATCACCTTATATACAGGGTGTCCCAGAATTGATAGTAGAAAAAAAATAGATATATTCTACAAGTCAAAATAAGGTAAAATTGTCCTATAAACATATGTCCGGAAACGCACCCCCGCAAAGTTTCTTTAAAAAACTCGAATTTTCCGTATATTGTCTAAACTTGGACTTAGAATTTTATGAGAATTGGTACATACACATTTCTTTATGCGTTTTATTCATTTTTATTGTCAAAAATTTTCTAACAAAATTTCGAAGGGGGTTTTAGGGGGGGGGGGGCTACTTTTCAATTGACAAAACTTATGTGTAGATGCAATAAATTTGAAATACATTACAGTTTATGACGGAAAATACAAAAATAAGTATTTTTTGACTCTTTGATTTTTTTCATACGACAAACCATTTTTGAGATAATCGACTTAACAATAAAGACACCTGTATCTATACCCTACGCCTCAACGGGTAAGTTTTGCGCGAACTATGTAGTTCGCGCGCAAAGCACTATCCGCTCAATCTACAAATGGTAGATTACAAAAAATAAAAACAAACATAAAACAAAAATAGCACTACATAGTTCGCGCAAAACTTGCCGGTAGGTTGAGACGTAGGGTACAGATACAGGTGTCTTTATTGTTAAGTCGATTATCTCAAAAACGGTTTGTCGTATGAAAAAAAATCAAAGAGTCAAAAATTGCTTATTTTTGTATTTTCCGTCATAAACTGTAATGTATTTCAAATTTATTGCATCCACACATAAGTTTTGTCATAATGAAAAGTAGCCCCTCCCCCTTAAAACCCCCTTCGAAATTTTGTTAGAGATTTTTTGACAATAAAAATGAATAAAACGCATAAAGAAATGTGTATGTACCAATTTTCATAAAATTCTAAGTCCAAGTTTAGACAATATACGGAAAATTCAAGTTTTTGGAGAAACTTTGGTGGGGTGCAGCTCAGAGGGGGTGCGTTTCCGGACATATGTTTATAGGACAATTTTACCTTATTTTGACTTGTAGAATATGCCTATTTTTTTCTACTGTCAATTCTGGGACACCCTGTATATCATGAAGCGGAGCGGAGAGGAGACGATGTGCGCGGTGGGGACGCGACGTGTGATTGGTTACGCTTTCTCTCCACCGTGTCCCACGTCGCGTGCTCGCTCTTTTCTCCGCTCGTCCTGCTCCCGATATAATTTTAAGGTTAAATTTACATGAATCTGTTTCTTTTCTATTTTGATAAAGAATATTACATTATATTAGTTTATATTTTTTATTTGTGTTAAAATATATTACTTTAATATATATTTAATATTTAATAAAAAACGCACTGGTGTCTTAAGCATAGATGCTACCGGATCTTTAATCAAACGTATTAATAGACCAGATGGGTCATCAAATGTTATATTTATATATCAAATGGTTGCTATTTTGAATGAAAAAACATTACCAGTGTGTCAAATGGTCTCCGAAAGACATGATACTAATATGTTGTCTTTTTGGTTACGTGAATGGTTGCGTACACCTGTTCCTTGTCCTTCAGAGATTGTTGTTGATTACTCTTTAACATTAATAAATGCAATTAGTCTTGCATTTAATGAAGTAAATTTGAATTTTTACGTTGAACGATGCATGACATTTTTCGAAACTTCGGACAACATGCAAAAACCAAAATGCATAATACGTATTGATATCGCGCATCTAATGAAAATTGTATGTGAATGGAAGTGCTATGATGGAAAACATAAGCGTGTTAAAGATTTCTACGTACGCTGTTTTGGTCTTCTGACAAAATGCACATGTATCAATCAATTTCGTCAGATTTATGGTGACATTTTAATTGTAAGCGCATCAGATACTGAAGAGGAAATTACGGACGAACAAATTAGATGCCTTACTGCACAATAACGATTAATTCAATTAATAAAAAACGATGAAATATATGATACTAATGATACTACTGATGATACAGACTTTATAAATGAAAATTTGATAGATGATTTAGATGATAAATACGATATGAAAATAACAAGTTTTTTGCAATCTATACAAATTGAAAGTAAACCAAGTGATACTGGCGAAAAACCGAATCCATACTGGTGTCCTCAATTTGGCACTAATTTATTAAAAATGACTAAACACTTCCCTTTATGGACAGCAATAATATCGACCAGCGTAGCATCTTCCGCTTGCAGCGAAGAATGTTTTAAGGATTTAAAAAAAACTTGTTTTTAAAGATGCTAAGTGCATGCGTGTTGACAAATTTTTGATTACACATATCAGATCGCTTGCAGGCACGGTAAAAATTTTACAAGCTGGTAATTTGCATGCCGCACATAATAACTTAGATAATTCCTATGATAATATTAATCTAAATAAATATAATGTTCAGTCTTTCTGTATTACTAACAAGACTACACATAATAATGACATTTCCGATGACATAAATGATCTTACAGATAGCTCTAAAGATTTTAAAATTACCACTGATTGTGAGAACGATATTAGCGTATCTGATAATTCTATCGCGCCTATTGATATTAATCCTATTAACTCAGACAGTAATATAGAAGACACTAGTGCTAACTTAAATTTTAACTATCTTAATAAAATGGAAACTGGAAAGGTAAAAATAATAGTCCAAAGAAGCGTGGAAAGTATTTAACTGCGTGTCTAAACATTGAGAATATTCATTTAAAACCAAAATTTACAACATCAGTACCTTTATTAAAAAATGGTAGCACTTTAGGACCGGTCCTTCTCGGAAAAAATCCCACTATGCTTACTAATACATGCTCTTTTGATGCAATAGCTCAGACGTTACTAGTCCGTTATTATGATTGGTCAAATTTCCATTGTTATGTAGAAGAAGCTCAAAGTGACATGTTCGCGTTTATTAAAAAATTGTCGACATGTGGACCTTCCATTAAAGTATATAAAGAAAGAGCACTTATATTAAATAAGTTTATCACTCCCGCACATGGAATTGCTGCTATAATATCTGTAATTTAGTTGCAAAACATTTATTAAAGGACGAATTCTCCTTAAGCAGAAATGTAACTTGTCATAATTGCCAATACGTACAAAATGACAACTTTAATATTCTAGATATTAATGTCAAGCCGTTTTATAAAGAAAATATGCGCGCTTTACAACATTCTATAAATGAAAAATATATTTATCAGAACAAAAAATGTATTCGTTGTGACGGAGAAAACATAGAATGTTCTATTATTTGTGGACACCTGCTTTATATTGATATTGAGTGTTTACAATCGACACATTTAGCAAAAAATTTAAATATATCAGATTGGGAAGGAACATTCACATTGAGCCACATACTCGTAGATCTCCTATTTCATGATTGCATGTACAAATTGCTTTCTGTTATAGAGTATCAAGGAACATCAGATGTAGTAAGTATGGGGCATTATATTGCAAACATACGCAGACTGAAAGGAAGATGGGAAGTTCATAATGATCTCTACAGAAATAAAAAGCCGCTACTGGCATCGCAAAGAATGATGTTACAAAAAAAGAAATTATCTTTATTAATATATATTAAAATATAAAACACACTATTATTATATGTGCCTTACCATAATTATTTATTTTTTAAGTTCGTATGTCTTATCATACAAACTTTTTTAGTTTGTTTTATGTTTTATAAAAAAATTTCTTAGTTTGTTTCATGTCTCATGAAACAACATTTTTTCATTTGTTTCAAGCGTTATAAAACAATAATAGTTTTTAAGTAAAAAAATTGTAAAATCTCAAAAAACCTAAAAAAAAATAAAAAATAGAAAAAAATATATGTAAAATCTTAACATATAATTTACATTTTAATACATTTATATATTATGTATGTATGTGTATACACACACACATACACACACTTCACAATTTACGCGCTCGCGCGTAACACACGCGCGCGCGCATTTTCAATTTATTATATCAAAGTATTTATATTAATATTTCAGTTTTTGTTATTTAGTTTCGCAGAAATAACAAATGATAAATCAATAAAACTAAAATTTTTAATCCAAGAATATTCATTTTATGTTCAATTTTATTTTGAGTTTAATTTCACTTTAATATTAGTTTGAGTTCAGTTTGACAAAGTTATTCCTTATACTGTTTGTTCACCATTCCATATTTTTACCCCCGTGGGGGTACAAACGAAATGGAAAGCGGTACAAACGGGTACAAACGATTAGGAAGCAGCACCCGTTTACAGATTTCGAATATCTTCAAAAATAACAAAGTTAGCGCTTACCCCTATTATAAAAATTCGGTACATTCACCCCCGTGGGAGTACAAACAAAATGGAAAGCGATACAAACGGGTACAAACGATTAGGAAGCAGCACCCGTTTACAGATTTCGAATATTTTTAAAAATAGCAAAGTTACCCCTTTCGCGAATATTAAATACTCCGTATTTCCACCCCCTTAGGGGTACAAACGAAATAGAAAGCGGTACAAACGGGTACAAACGATACTGAATCGAACGGCACCACGAAAATTACGATATCTCAAAGTGGGGTGCTGGTGATTTTTTAACCCTTAATAACTTGCAACCTTTAGGGATACAAACCAAATAAAAATCGGTACAAACGGGTACAAACAAAGTACAATCAAATGCGTACCTGAAATATCCATTTATTTTAAGTCGGGTGCCAGGTTCACATAGCTCCTCTCCACTTTTCCCTTTTTTCTTTTTTTATCTCTTCTTCCTCCATCTTTCAGTGTCACGATCAGCGGGTGATGATCCGACTCCACACACTCTCTCACCTCCATCAACACCACCTTATCTCTCACTTTTTTTTCTCCGATTACATAGTCAATAACTGATTTTCCTCTTCCTCTTGTGTACGTAAATTCTCCTTCTTCATCATCTCTTGTACTCCCATTCAGAATTCCCCACATCCGACCTTTTTCAACTTCTCTATTAACTTCCTCCCTTCTCCATTTATCTTTTTGTCCTTTGACTTTCTTCTTATTTCTTCTTTCTTCTCTTCTCCTTTTCCTCCTCCCTCCATCCTTGCCTTAAAATCTCTTTCTATTATATTCCATCCGCTCCTTCTTCTTGCTCTTGCAGCCATTCATCTTATTCCTCCAGTTTTTTATCTATATCCTCATTTACATACATTTCTCCCATCCTCCATCTTTCTCTTTCTCTCTGTAGCTCTATCGACATTACCCCTTCTTCTTTCTCTTCTATCTTTATTATCTTTGTCCTCCCTTTCTCCCTAATGCCGGTCATCATATCTCCCATTGGTCTCCCTCTTTTGTTCTTTTTTTTTGCTACTTGCTTTTCCCATCTAAACTCCTTCGGCAGCTTGTCTTTTATCCTCTCCCAGCACTTCTCGTCCATCCATGTTTCCACCATTACCACTATGTTCCATTTTTTCAACTCTCTCCAAAACCTTTTGTCCTTTCCTTTCACTCCTGCCACATTCCAGTAACCTACCTTCCATCCCCTATATTTTTTCTCTCTCTTCTCTCTTTTCTTTCCTCCCTTTTTCTGCTTCCCTTTTCCTTTTTCCTCTTCTTCTTTTTTTTATCACTCCCTCCTCTCTTCCTCCGTGTCCTTTTTCCACTCTTCTTTTCTTTGCCCTTACAGATTTCCGCTTCCTTGGTTCTTTTCCCCCTTCTCTTCTCCCTTCTTGTTTCGCTCCTCCAGTCCTTAAGACATCCTTCCTCCTCATCCCATCTCCACTATTTTTCATTTATCTTTATTTTCCTGTAACCTGCTCAGGTCCTATATCCTCTTCTTTTTTCTTTTTTTGCAATTTCTGCTATCTCCCATTTCATTCTTCTTTCCTCCCAAGTTAGATCATTTTCTTTTCCCTCAGTTTTTTTCTTTTCCTCACTTTCCTTCCTCTCAATCCTCTTTTCTTTTCCATCACCTGTCTTTTCTGTTCTCTGCTTCCAAGCCTCGCCACCATCATCTCTCCTCCTCCCCCTTCTTTTCCTCTTATTCTTCTCGTCCATTCTATCTCCACTTTTGCTCTTATCCCTTCTAGCATCTTTTCCACTCTCTCTTTTAACTCTCCTCTCTTTCCTTCATATTACATATCACTACATTGTTTCTTTTTTCCTCTCTTTTCTTCATCTCCATCTTTCTCCCTATACCTTTCATCTTTCCTACCATCTCCTTCCCCATTGTCTTATACTCCCATTCACTCCTTGTCACCGCTTCTGTTTCTCCATTCCTTCTCTCTTCTCCTATCTTCCCTTCTAATTCCGCCACTCTACTCTCCAGCTTCCCTATTTTTTCCCTCAATTCTTTTTTCTTTTTCTTTCATTTTCCCTCTTTTCTCCATATTTCTAACTTTAATCCTCCCATTTCCTTCTTCATTCTCTCCATAATCATCTCGCCCATCATCGATCATCTTTCTCAACTCTTCTTTATCTATCCACGAATCCCCCAACCTTTCCATTTTTTTGCTTCTCCTCAGCAACCTTTCATCCCCTTCCCCCTCCATTTCACCTTTCCCGCTCTTTTTCCTTTTTAAAAAATCATCCAAGCACCCCGTACTGCTCCTCCTCCTTAGCTAGCTCCTCCACTTTTTTCAGTCTCTCTACTTTCTTTTTCACTTCCTCCTCTACTATCATTTTTTCCTCCTCTTTCCCTTTACTTAATTTTTTCTCTTGCATCATTTTTGTTTTTTAAGTTTGATGTCTATCTATTTATCTACTTAAATAGATGAATGAATGTCTACTTTTTCTGAAAACTTTCTCCTACTTTCAGTTTCTCTTCTGCTATCTTTCACACTCTATGTTCTTACCTTTACTATCTAATTTCTCTATGCTCTCTTTCTAGTGACTTTACACCTGTTTATTACATCTGCACTTTCCACGTGTCAGTCTATTTCTTCCCAACTTTATTTCTATTCAACTCTTTATTCTTTTTATTCCCCCTTTCTCTCACACGGTTCCTGCACTCTTCCTTACACTTCTTATCCACTCCTTTCTCACTTCTCTCACTCTTTTCTCTTCTACCGCGCACAAATTCGACAGCACACTCACATGCCTGTCACTCTCTCACACTCCGAAACCGGAAGCCTTGTAGTTAAATTAATTTATGTAACTTTAAGGTGCATTGTAATTTTGAAACTTAGCAGCGCGCCCAGTTTTTTTAACTAAAATTTTATTATTTTTTTATTATATAATACTTTACTATTATATTAATTTACTAGATCATTATACAACTGTATATACAGGGTGCGTTTACAAAGTTTCAAGACTGATTTTTGCCTGAGTAGGGGAAGACGCGCAGACCGATTTCACCGACAGGGTAAAGTAGTTGGGGGTGTCAGCTAACCGACCGCTCAGCGGCAGTTGCCTCCGAGACGCTGGAGTGAGCAGATCGCTAGTGGCGTGAGTGCGTGTCAGTGACCCCTGTCGAAAAGGAGAGTCGAAAATGCAGCGTCATTTGGAGCAGCGTTATTCGATAAAGTTCTGTGCGAAATTGAACAAAACCGCTACAGAGACTTTTGGTATGATTCAAGAGGCCTATAAAGAAGAAACCATGTCACGTGCAATAGTTTTCATGTGGCACAAGAGGTTCAAAGATGGTCGCGAGGACGTTGACGACGATGACCACGCTGGGAGACCTTCAACAAGCCGAACTCATGAAAATTTGGTGAAAGTGCGTGAACTTTTAAATACTGACCGTCATCTTTCACGCACTTTCACCAAATTTTCATGAGTTCGGCTTGTTAAACGTCTCCCAGCGCGGTCATCGTCGTCAACGTCCTCGCGGCCATCTTTGAATCTCTTGTGCCACATGAAAACCATTGCACGTGACATGGCTTCTTCTTTATAGGCCTCTTGTTGAATCATACCAAAAGTCTCTGTAGCGGTTTTGTTCAGTTTCGCACAGAACTTTATCGAATAACGCTGCTCCAAATGACGCTGCATTTTCGACTCTCCTTTTCGACAGGGGTCACTGACACGCACTCACGCCACTAGCGATCTGCTCACTCCAGCGTCTCGGAGGCAACTGCCGCTGAGCGGTCGGTTAGCTGACACCCCCAACTACTTTACCCTGTCGGTGAAACTGGTCTGCGCGCCTTTCCCTACTCAGAAAAAAATCAGTCTTAAAACTTTGTGAACGCACCCTGTATGTTTGCAATTTTAATTTTCCACTAGTACAAGCTTCTACTTTTACTTGGCGCAATTTTTTTTGATATCATTACTTTTGTAGTAAGATTCTACATGAGTTTACAATGGATAATTTTTCATACAATTCTACATGGGTTTGCAATGGTTCATTTTGCATAGAATTCTACACGGGTTTGCAATGATTAATTTTTTCATAGAATTCTATATGGGTTTGCAATGATTAATTTTTTATAGGATTCTACATGGGTTTGCAATGGGTAATTTTTTGCTAGTGGCATGCCATTAACCGAGCGCTTTTTTTCATCTTTTTTTAAAGGTAAGTTTTTAGAGATTATATCATTCATTTTTGTATATAATCAAACTAATCATCATTTTAAGAATATAATTGTTAATCTTTTGAAAAAATAATAGGATGATTACGTAACAAGAAAATAGATATTATTATATGAAAAAATATTTTCATAATATAGGACTTCCGTTTCCGGTGCAAACGCGTTAGACACGTGGAGTGTGAGTGTGGATAATTGAAAGGGGTTAGGGAGTATAGAGTGCAAGCGAGAGAGGAGAGGATAGGGCGAGGAGGAAGCGGGAAAAAAGTGAGAGAGTGTGAGAATAGTTGAGAAGAAAATAGATAGAAGGAGGAGATAGGAAAGAGAGAATTAGAAGGCTGGATGACAGCTGATTGTAGGCAGGGAATACAGAAAGTATAGAGAGGAAACAGGGTAAGGAGAGAAAAAAGCAGGCGCTAGGGAATAGCTAGGGAATACAGAAAGTAAGAGGCAAGGAGTAGGGAAAACATAGAGGGGTAAATAGGCAGGTAGAAAGGAAAGCAAGGGAAAAAGAGAATATAGAGAGGAAAGTAGTTAGAAAAAGAACATAAGAGCTTAAAATGCAGGATGAACGGAAAGAAGGAAGGAATTAAGAGAAAGGAAAGAAGTGGCAGCTTGGGAAACATAGAGGAATTATTGAAGAGAAAAAAAGGGAGTTAGAGGAAAAGAATGGAGAGGAGGGAGCAGAAATCTTTAAGAGAAGCAACAAAATAACAAGATCACCAGAAAGAGAAGGCAAGGAGGAGAGAGAGAAAGGAGAAATTTAAAAAATGTTACAAGAAATGTGGCAGGAGATAAGGGAGATGAGAGAGGAAATAAAGGAGCAGGGAGAGAAGATTAGAGGGAAGATGGAGGAGATAAGAAAAGACTACAAGGAACAGATTGAAAAATGGAAAGAAGAGAAGGAAGAAATAAAAGAGCATGGAAGGTATGAAGAAGAGGATAGAGGGACTGGAGAGGATAGAGGAAGGGGGAGGGGGGAGAGTGAGAGAAAAGGAGGAGGGCACAAGGGGGTAAAATACAAAAAAGAGTAAGGGAGATGGAAAGGAAATGGGAGATGTTAGAAAAGGAGGAAAAGAAGAAAAACATAGTGATAAGAAGCCTGGAGGTTAAGGAGGGGAAAAGAAGAGAGGGGGTAGAGAGTTTGATGGAGGAGATTGAGGCAAAAGTGAAAATAATGAAAATAGGGAAGATAGGAGAAGATAGAGAGAAAGGGAGAGAGATGGTGATAGTAGAACTGGAGAAGGAAGAACAAAAATGGGAGGTGATGGAGAAGAAGAAGAAACTGAAAGGTAGAAAAGAAAAGATAGGCATGGACCTAACGTGTAAAGAAAGGGAGGTAAAAAGGAAATTGGGAGAAATAGCATGGAGAGAAGAGAAAAGAGGGGAAAGGACATGGATAAACAATGGGCAGGATAAGAATAGGAGAAAAATGGTGGAGATGGGATGAGGTAAAGGAGGTTTTAAAAGATGAGAAAGGAAACGTAAGAAAAGAAGCATTGGGGGAAGAGGAGATGAGGAAAGAAGATTTGAAGAGATAGAAAAGGAGGAAAGGAAGAGGGGGGAGGGAGAAAGAGGATGGAAGATAAGATTTTGGAATGTGGCGGGAGTAGGGAACAATGATAAGGATTTTTGGAAGGAATTAGAGGAATGGGATGTGATAGTGCTGACAGAAACATAGGATGGAAGAAAAGAGTTGGAAGAAAGTCAGAAGAATTTTGCCGAAAGGATACGTGTGAAGAGTACAAGGAGCTGGCAGAAAGAGCAAGAGGGGAAGAGCGATAGGAGGCATGATTATGGGAATAAGAAAGGAGATAGTAGAGAAAGGAGGGAAGATGGAAATGGAAAAGGAAGGTGTTGCGATAGGAAGGGTAAAGGTAGAGGGAGAAAGATGAAGGGTGATAGGAATATATGCAGGAGAAGGAATAGAGAAGGCATGTAAAGAAATGGAGCAGTGGACAGAGGAAAAAGAGGAGGAGGTTTACACGATAATAGGAGGAGATTTTAATGTAAAGACCGGAAAGGAAGGGGGAAGAGTGAGGGGAGAAGAAAATGCAGAGGAAGAGGAGGTAGAGGAAAGTAAAAGGAAGTCAAAGGACAAAGTAATTAACGCAGAGGGAAGAAAATTATTAGAATTTTTGAGAGAAAGAGGATGAAGCATACTAAATGGGAACACAAAAGGAGATGAGGAGGGGGAATGGACCTTTACAGGAGGAAGAGAAAACATAGTAATAGATTACGTACTGGGAGACGAGGATAGCAGAGAAAAAGTAAAAAAGTTAAGAGTAAGAGATAAAGTGGATTCAGATCATCATCCAATAGAGGTGGAGATAGAAGGAAAGCAGAGAGGAGAGAGGAGAAGGAATAGAGGAGGGAGAAGAGAAGGAACTTGGAATGAGGAAAGGTGCAGGAGGTTTAAGGAGAAAGTGGGAGAATTAGAAGGAAGAGAGGAAAAGATATATGGAGAATGGAAGAAAGTAGAGAAGAAGCTGAAGGAAGCAATGAATGTGACAGAGGAGGAAGAGAGGAAAATGAAAAAGGAAAGGAGCGGATGGTGGGACGAGGAGTGTGGAGAAGAAAAAAGGAAGGTAAGGAGGGAGCTGAGGAAGTGGAGGAGGGAAGGAGGAGAAGGAGAAGAATACAGGAGGAAAAAAGGAGAATACAGGAAGTTATGTGAGAGGAAGAAAAAGGAAGAAAACGAGAAATGGGAAAGGAGGGCAGCGGAGGTGAAAAAAGAAGCAGAAGTGTAGGAAATAGTTAACAAGAAGAGGAGAGAGAAGGGAATAAATGAGGAAATTGAGATGAGGGAGTGGAGAGAGTACTTCATGAAACTGCTAGGAGGTGTGGAGGAGAGGAGAGTAAGAAAGGAGAGAAAGGACAGAAGAGATAAAGAAGAAGAAGAGGAGGAACAGGAAATAAGTAACACAGAATTGCTAGAGGCAATAAAGAAATTGAAAAAAGGAAAAGCGTCGGGGATAGACGAGATTCCGAATGAGGTATGGAAATGCGGAGGAGGGAACTTGGAAAATTGGGCACTGGATTTTTGTAACAGGATTTGAAGAGGAGAAGGCTGGCCGGAGAAATGGAAGGAGGGTGTGATAGTACCGATAAAGAAAAAAGGAGAAGGAAAGGTGGTAGAGGATTACAGGGGAGTAACATTGATGCCAACACTGTATAAAGTGTATACAATGATCCTAACAGAAAGACTGAGGAAGGAGGTGGAGGAGAGAAGAATAATAAAAGAAAATCAGATGGGATTTAGAAGAGGAATGGGACATCTATGTGATGAACTACCTGATTAACAGGCAGTTGGAAAGAAAAGGTGGAAGGATGACGGCACTGTTCGTAGATTTGAGGGCAGCGTTCGACTCGGTGAACAGGGAGAAAGTAATGGAGGCAATGGAAGAGGGTGGAATAAGGAAGGGACTGAGAAAAAGAGTGGAGGAAGTAATAAGGGAAACGGTATGTAGAATAAAGGTAGGAGAGGAAATAGGGGACAAGTTCTGAATAGAGAAAGGAGTAAGACAGGGGTGTCCATTGAGTCCGTTATTATTCAATATCCTGATAGCGGACTTAAAGGAAAAGATGGGGAAGGTGAAAAGGGGAGGAGTGAGGATAGGAGAGAAAAGAATATACACGTTAGCATACGCGGACGATATGGTGTTGTTGGTAGAAGAGGAGGAAGAATTAAGGGGCATGATAGAGAGATTAGAAGAGTACTTAGATTATAAAAAGCTAGAATTAACCGCGAAAAAGTCGAAAGTTATGAGATTTAAGAGAAAGGGGGGAAGGTGGAAAAAAAGAGAATGGAGATGGAAAGGAGAGAGAATGGAGGAAGTAAAGGAATTCACGTATTTGGGATATAGGCTGCAGAGGAATGAAGGACAAGAAGGACAGGTGAGGGAAAGGACGAGGAGAGCAGCATCGATAATGGGTCAAGTGTGGGGGATAGGGAAAAGAAGATTCGGAAAAGACTGGGGAAGAAAGCTTTGGCTGTTTGACAAGCTGATATGGACAGTGTTGAGCTATGGGGTAGAAATATGGGGATGGAAGGAGAGAGAGGCGATGGAAAGATTAGAGGAAAGGTACCTGAGATTGACATTAGGGGTAGAAAGGAGGACACCAGGATACATGGTAAGAGAGGAGATGAGAAGAGAAAAACTGAGAACAAGAGCTGGGAAGAGAGCGTGGAGCTTTGAGAAAAGAATGGAGGAAGGAAGAGGAAGCGAGTTGGCAAAAAAATGCTGGGAAGAAATGAGAGAAAGGGCAAAGGAAGGAAAGGTGGGTTCAGAATGGGAAAGGGAAAGAGAAGATTACTTTAGAAAAAGAGGGAAAAGGATAGAAGAAGTAGAAGAGAGAAGAGGGGAGGAAGAGGGGTGGTTCGGAGAATTGTTAAGGAAGGATTGGGAGGAGCAAAGGAAAGGAAGGGAGGAAAGAATAGAAAAGTCAGTATAATAAATGGTATAAGGAGATTAAAGTGGGGGGAAGGAGTCCCGGAGTATTTAAGAAAAGGTTGGAGGGAGAGCAGATGGAGGAGAGTGGCAAGGTTTAGATTGGGAAATGAGTTGCTAGAAAGTAGATACTGGGAGGAGGAGGAAAAGAAAAAATGCAGGTTGTGTGGAGGAGAGAAGGAGTCATGGGAACATATCTGGGAAAGATGTAAAATAAGTAGAGAAAGGGAGAGGAGTTGGCAGGAAGTAGTCAGGGGAAGTCTAGGAGAGGGAGGAGAGGGAGAAGGATGGATGATAGAGATAGAGGAAGAGAGAGAGAGGGAGAGAGAGAGGAATAGGAGAAATGGAACGAAAGAATGAGAGGGAGAAGAAAAGTAAAAGAGCAAAAAGCAATAGGAAACGGAAGTCCCAAGCGGCGAGATGTGTGTGTGTGTGCGTACTGGGGGGTGGAGCGGAAGCTAAGGAGAGAAGGCCTTAAGGGCGACCCGAGGTGGAAGTTCAATCCCCTAGAAACATTAGGTTAAGTAGGTTAAGTTAGGTTAAGTGGATATTGTAAGCGTTTTTATTTTTGTTTATGTATTTTAAATTGTAACCCTACGGGGAACAATAAAGTTTCTATCTATCTATCTATCTCTATTTTCATAATATAATCACATATACATGCAATATTGCATATCACATATTTAGTATATCACAAACATATTCTTTCATAAATATATATTTATATAATGATATTTGTAACTTAAATAAAAGATAATTAGGTTCTACCAGATTATATAAAATCAAATCAATTATAAAGGGCGGAAGAGCCGTGACTAGTTCTTATTGTCAATAATTGATATTATAATAACAAAATTACAAACGTTTCAATCTCATCGAGATCATTTTCAGTATTCCAAATGTAGAGAAATATTACTGTATATACCTCTTGCAATAATTACAATTTACAATAAATTTTACAATAAAACTTTTGTGTTATATAAAAACTTTCAGTTATACATACAGATATTTAGTCGGTCATAACATCTTAGTTAACAAAAAACGGACGCAATACGAACTGTAATGTTGATACCCCACATATTCATGATAAATAGCGGTTCAACAATCTAAATCAAAAATAAATAATACCTAATAACTTGTGAAAGTCATAACAACTAAGATCCCATTAAATCATACAAAATTTATAAATTCTGCCACTAACAATAATTAATTAAACTAGTAGGAAATCCATATTAACATTAAAATTAGTCAAATAGGAATAAAATATGTTGTCAAAGAAAAATTAAAATAATTATATTATTACTAATAATCAATTAAAATCGTAGGAATGTATATTACCTCCAAATACGTCAATAAATATAAATTGTATCCTTAAAGAAAATTAAAACAATAATAATAAATAAACTAAAATTTAAACAAGAAATAAGAATCAACGAACATTACAATAAAAAATTACAATAAAAATTTTTTTAAGAAATCATTTCATTGTTTGTAACAGAACTTACTAGAAATTATATTGTCATATATAACATTTAGGAAAAGAAATTAATATTGATAATTAAATTACTGAAATTAACATTATAAAAATTACATAAATTATAAAATTATGAATTTTAGAGACATATATTATATTATAATTAAGAGAACCTACATTTTATCACACCTCTGTAAAGAAAATGTCAAGATCCGCTCCATATCACAAAGAGATTACGCTAACAGTACTCTCGTTGAGTGTTCAACCTTGAATGACATAAATATATACGAATGTCCTGATTGTTACCAACATATGTGGAAACGAGGAATAAAAGTGGGATAACTTCAGTTATGTAGAAGGGAATAAACTGAGCACAGGCAAGTAATCATTCGATAGGAACTCCGTATCGTTCTGTCTGTTTAATGCCATACTCTGTTTTTTAATATGTAACATCTCTGAGACCAGACGCTTTTTATAAGACGATTCGTCATTTAAAATCTGGATATTATTCTAGTTAAATTCATAATCTGTAGAAAGCCTGTGCTCTGTTATGACAGATGGTGAGCCCGTCTTTTATTGATATCTGAGAGGTGTTCTTATATATTTGCAACTTTTTGATATTTGTTACTTTTATTATGTTACGTCATCATTTTATACTATTTTTTAAATAATAATTTACTGCAACGTTACCATCGTACTACATCTTTCATCAGTATATAAATTATTATTATTAGTAAAGATCGCTTCTTTATTTTATACATCAATAATTATGTACTTATAAAAGAAGAAATACTGTAGCAAGAAAGTAGTTATTATTATAAAAGAAATAGTTAAATAAAATAATAACGTTACAAAAAAGTAGTTGCAAATATCAAAATATAAATATGCATTTATATACTTACATATGATATGTAATACCATATAATATGTGATATACTATATTTTTTTCATAATATTATAATCTATTTTCTTGTTACGCAATTATCCTATTATTTCTTTATAAGAATATAATTGTTAATCTTATGAAAAAATAATAAGATGATTGCGTAACAAAAAAATAGATATTATTATATGAAAAAATATTTTCATAATATAATTACATATATACGTGCAGTATTGAATATCACATATTTAGTATATCACAAACATATTCTTTCATAAATATATATTTATATAATGATATTTGTAACTTTTTGATATTTGTTATTTTTATTATGATTACATTATTATTTTATACTATTTCTTTCATAATAATTTTCTGCAACGCTACCATCGTACTATATCTTTCATAAGTATATATAGGGTGTCCCAGAACTAGTGTTTGACCTGTTGATGACAGATTCCTGAGATGGTTTGGAGACGATTTTTTCTAAACGAAAATGTCGAGATATCAATAATTATCGAGTTATATAAGTGATTGAAAATAAAAATTTTTTGCAAACTAAGCTTTGTAGAAATCAAATATTAACAAAATCAACTTCTTTTATTAATTTTATGTGGAGTTTACTTTAATAGAATTTTAATTTAAGGTTTAGTTAAGATACACGATGGAAAATTGGGAACATGCAAAAAATGAAAAATGATGGTTTCCCTCGACATTTTCGTTCAGGAAAAATTGTGTTCAAAATTGTCTTCCCGGGAATCTGCCATCAACAGGTCGAACACCAGTTCTGGGACACCCTGTATAAATCATTATTATTGGTAAAGATCGCTTCCTTATTTTACATCAATAATTATGTACTTATAAAAGAAGAAATAGTGTAGCAAGAAAGTAGTTATTATTATAAAAGAAATAATTAAATAAAATTATAACGTAACAAGAAAGTAGTTGCAAATATCAATATAAATATGTATTTATATGTAATGGTATACTTACTAAATACATGTGATATGTAATACTATATAAT
Organism: Nylanderia fulva; assembly: GCF_048542155.1. Classification (NCBI taxonomy): domain Eukaryota; kingdom Metazoa; phylum Arthropoda; class Insecta; order Hymenoptera; family Formicidae; genus Nylanderia; species Nylanderia fulva. The sequence continues at coordinate 190,506 of NW_028189879.1, read as the reverse complement.
ATGTGATATACTATATTTTTTTCATATTATTATAATCTATTTTCTTGTTACGCAATCATCTTATTATTTTTTCATAAGAATATAATTATTAATCTTATGAAAAAATAATAAAATGATTGCGTAACAAGAAAATAGATATTATTATATGAAAAAATATAGTATATTATAAATAAATATCAAAACACGTACCTGTTATGTGTGTACACTGACCGGTAGGAATGGTGTCTGACGTCAGAAATGTACGACGGAGGGAACGAGACACCGATAGACAAGCGCGACCCGCGGTGTCCGTATGTCCGTATAGCTGTCTCACTCGCACTTCTTCAATTCATAGTCGAGTGAGTGAGACAGCTATTGGACACCACTAAATGACACCATGTCTTGTATTGCTTTCTCTCTCGATCATATAATGTTTGAGAGATGCAATATCGGAATACCCCCTACTACTTTCTCCTTCGCTCTTTGATCTCCGCCGCGCTTCAAGCGACACATACAATGTTGCGCTACGTATGTGTGCATATGATTTTCGACAGTTATACACGTATACACACATCTGAAATCTGACGCCGGACACCATTCCTGCCGGTCAGTGTACACAGACTATGAATTGAAGGAGTGCGAGTGAGATAGCTATACAGACATACGGACACCGCGGGTCGCGCTTGTCTATCGGTGTCTCGTTCCCTCCGTCGTACATTTCTGACGTCGGACACCATTTCTGCTGGTCAGTGTACATACATGTCAAGAAATCAAATCAAATACATAACCCCGCACGTCAACGTGTATTGGGTACATAACTCCGCACGCTGTCAAGATCGCAGAGCACTAATGCCATCTGTTGTGAAACGTGAGAGTCGTACAAGACTACTACTACATATATCTATTGCATGTGTTGTATACGTGTGATATATGTGTGCGCATGTGATGTATACGTGTGAATACGTGTAGCACGATACTACTATGTGTACGTGGACGATAATGACGATGACGGAAACTTTTCTTAAAAGAAATTTTTCATACTTAGACTTTGCATTATTATATTTCTGCTTACAAATCACGTAGACCAGAAATAAAGACACTTTCATTATATAATTCGAAATCAATCTATCGATTAGGTCTAATATATACTCGATTGCTTCAGCCGTTATTAAACATTCGAAATTTATAATAGACTTAATCGTCTGACTCGCGTTAAGATACACGGTGTGCTTCGTTCGGCGATGCCGATAACTGGGTGTAAGACACTACCGTGTCTCTTGATAATATAAATATGATATTTGTTATAAAACTAGAAGTGATTTTATAAACGGATAAACTCAGCCGGATGACAGAAAGACAGGGATTCCTTAAAAAATCAAAAAAATGTTTCGTTGAGTTATAATTTATATCACAATTTATTTTGAAAGACTGTAGTGTCGCACAATTGAATGAGTCTCGTTGAGAACAATTAGTATAATTGTGACAAGTTATTATTAATATCAATACAAACTTTTAGCATACAAATAAATATTAATATAGATTGTTTTAAAATATGAATCTATATGCTGAGAACACAAAATTAGAAAAAAATAATTAAAATTTTTAATGGTACAACAAAATAAAGAAGAATGTACACGCCCCTCGACTTAACGTGCTGCGAATCAAACTTTTATAAATATATTTTATATCCGGTTACGGCCACTGTCTTGGAGAGTCCGCGCTGAAAGTAGATGTGTAGGAGGAAAGAACACAAAACTGTTCCGAATAACAATTCAATCAAAAGTCTTTAATGAAATTTCAACAACATTGATAATACACGACTATATGCGACGATAGCAAACGTTTCGTCAATGCTGAACGATAACGCGGGAATCGCTGTGTACTGATCGCTAGTCGAATAATAACTGACTGCCTGCGCTCGGCGAGAGTCAAGCACGAAAAAACGCCGGATTCTCTGCATTCTTATAATATCACGCGTACAGGATCGGGTGATCACGCGTATAGTCGGTATCAATACCGAAGTCATAACGTGATTCTTGAACGGATGTCGAACAAACAATTCATGGCCAAACACAATTAGCCTACATGCCGAAAAATCCAATTTGAATTCTGAACATACTGCTCGCCTCGTACGGACGACGAAACGGGCTGACAAACAAACTCTAGGACGGTGAAAATTTTAATAGAACAATAGCAGACGGAATTTTTGACAGATCTTTACAATGAGTAAGAGAAAGTTACTCGTCTTTTCTAATAAGTGGACAAATTTTAGTAATAGGACGCTTAAGCGTTGAGGACGCGGTGCGAACAGTCACGACACGCGTGTGACCATCTGGGCCAGGGTGTATTTCAATGACTCTGGCCATGTCCCATTTAGCGGGGGGAAGCAGGGGGTTCTTTATTATCACGAGGTCGTTAATTTTAATCGGTGGTTGTACCGTTTGCCATTTCTGCCTCTGATGAAGCGTATGCAAATAGTCAGAAGACCACGCTTTCCAAAAATGTTCGTGCATGGCCTGCACCCTTTGCCATCTCGACAAACGATTCTCATTAATTTCTAAGACAGACTCTCCCGGTGCACTCAAAAGGGGGCGACCTATTAGGAAGTACCCCGGTGTGAGCGCTTCGAAGGAGTCCGGATCGCTTGTCAATGCGGCAAGAGGACGGGAGTTAAGGTAGGCTTCGATTTGGCACAAAAGAGTCGCGAATTCCAACTGCGACAAAGTACGACCTCCGATAACACGCTTTAAATGATGTTTAAAGCTCTTTACTCCCGTCTCCCAGAGTCCCCCGAAATGTGGGGACGCCGCGGATATAAAGTGCCACTGTACACCGTCAGTGACAAGGTGATCGTGGACGGCACGATCCTTACACGTTCTTATAAATGCGAGTCGCAACTCTCGGCCCCTACAAAATTCGTACCATTGTCGCTATAAACATCGGTTGGTAGCCCGCGTCGACTGACAAATCGTCGAAAGGCCGCAAGAAAGCCCTCCGATGAGTAATCTGAGACATACTCTAAATGAATCGCAGTAGTTGCGAGACATATGAAAATGCAGACATAATATTTTCGCGAGTTCTGACCGCGACCGACATACGGTATGATTTGTAAGGGGCCGGCATAATCTATTCCGCAGCGGGAGAAAGTAGGCGATGGAGTCACTCGTGGTGACGTTAGATCGCCCATGAGCTGACTTGCGGTCCTCGCGCTCTCGCGTATGCATGCCATACATTTTCTTATTCGAAATTTAACAAGAGATCTCGCACCAAGAATCCAGAAATTTTGGCGTAACACGCGTAGAGTAAGTTGCGGACCTCCGTGCGAGGATCGCAAGTGAGCTTGATCAATAATTAATTCTGTAAGGCGGTGACGCGGAAGGATCACCGGAAATCTCTCATCGTATGAGAGTAAGGAGTGGCGGAGCCTCCCGCCAAACCGAATAATGCCGTTTTTGTCGAGAAACGGCGTTAGCGAACGCAGAGGGCTCGATTTACTTAGCGGGGAATTCGCACGCAACGCGATGAATTCGGCATTAAAGCTTAGGGCTTGTAATTGTTGGATCCAGAAGATCCGCGCTCTCTTGACATCAAGGCTCGTCAATACCCCGGCCGCCATTTTGCTCGCTTTGTTACTGGTTTTATGTATTCTAAAGAGACGGAACACGTGACCTGTGACGCGAAGCAATTTTCCCCACAAAGTAAAATTTTCGTGGATATTGAAGATATCCGTCGCGGGAGCGGACTTTGAATTATCAACAGTAGCGACGCGAACTTCGGCATTCACGTTTGACTCTGTTTCGTCCGATAATTCGTCCTGCAATTTTTTTCTCTCTGGCCAAGAGACGGGAGGATCTTTTAACCAGGCCGGGCCTGACCACCACAGCGGGTGGACGCGAAACTCTTCTACCGAGATACCGCGCAAAGCACAATCCGCGGGGTTGCTGACTGTCGGCACGTGATGCCACTTCGCCGTCGGTAATTTAGCCTGAATCTCGGAGACTCGCGTAGCGACGAACGTTCGCCATTTGGAGGGGTGTTGACTGACCCAGCTAGTGCGATGGTGGAATCAGTCCAGCCGTAAATCGGTATATTCGGACTTTCAAGCACGCCCAAAACGTAATTTATTAAACGTGCTAGGAGTACGATAGTCATGAGTTCCAGGCGGGGAAATCGTTTTTAAGGGCGCCACTTTTGATTTGGCAGCGAGCAGCGAAACCAAAATTCGATTAGGCGAGTGGCAAACCCGTAAATAGACGACAGCGGCGTAGGCACGCTGTGACGCGTCGGCGAATCCATGAATCTCCATCGCGAGATCGTAGGTATTAAGCCAACGTGGCATATGGCAATTAGAAAGCTTAGAAAGACTACTAACGTAATCTTGTCATCTTTGCAGAAGTGACTCGGGAATAGTCTCATCCCAATCGATTTTTTGAAGCCACAGATCCTGCATTAGTATTTTTGCTACAATTACGACGGGCGACGCCCAACCTAAAGGGTCGAATAGCCGCGCGATAAATGATAGGATGGTTTGCTTCGTGGTTCGCGATTCCGTGAATTCTGCGGTTTGAAAAAAGAATACATTGTCGGTCGGACGCCAAACGACGCCAAAGACTTTGAGACTTGTATTCTCTTCGAATGCGTGATCGCATGATAACTCGTGATCGCCGGATGGAATAATCGACAAGAGTTGGGGATCGTTGGCCGCCCATTTTCTCAAGTGAAATCCGCCGGAAGCGCGCAATTGTATAGTGGACGCGATGTCATTGACACCAAATAAGAGATCGTCCACGTAGGCCGAATTTTTAAGAATCTTCACAGCTTGCGGAAAGCGACGAGACTCATCGTCGGCAAGCTGATGTCGAACACGAATCGCGAGATACGGTGCGCTGGCCGTGCCGTATGTAACCGTGAGGAGACGGTACGATAGGACCGGACTTTGCGGATTCGGTCTCCAGACGATTGGTAATTCACATCGTCGGGATGCACCAGAATCTGACGGAACATTTTTTCAATGTCCGCCAGATAGACGTAACGATACGAGCGCCAGCTCAGCAAAACTCCGCCAAGATCGTTTTGAAGCTTAGGCCCAACTAATAAGCAATCATTCAGAGTAGAGCCGTTGGACGTGACACTCGAAGCGTTAAATACAACGCGTACTTTGGTTGTCGAGCTGCTCTCCCAGATCACGGGATGGTGAGAAAGATAAACAGGCCGACAGTGCGCGGTGGAATCGAAGGAAACCGAGAGGCCTCCTTTGGATTGGTCCGAGTAGCAATGAACCATAGAGATCGGCTCCGATTAATACTTCAATAGTTTCTTTACTCTACTCGACGGATCGAAATCCGCGAGTTTTAAGCCTTTCAAGTGAGGCCAAGCGTCGACGGAAAACGCTTGAGTAGCTGCGAAAGCCGTAATCCTTTGATAAATATACATTGAAATCGGCAGTCGTGGTCAGGACGGAGACACGATTCGAATAGAAGACTCGTTTGTGCTCGCGCGATGCCAGAGTATTCTTCCCCGAAGCCGGTAATGTGTAAATTCGCGCGACGTCGCGTCGGACGTAATCTCTGAGCGAGAGCTTCAGAAATGAAACTATATGTCGAGCCTTGATCGAAGAAAGCGCGGGCCTTTTTAGTTCGTCCTTCAACCGTGTGAAGTCGGACCCGAGCGGTAGCGAGAAGGACGGGAATCGGAGCTTGAGATCGCGAACCTAGAGATGCGGTGTTCATTTTTTGCGAGATGTTATATTCGGTTGAATGAAGCACGTTTGAACCACGGCCCTGTCCTGTGACAGCCGCGTGATCGTATTTATTTGAATCCGCTTTCTCGTGTTAATCACGTAAATCTTCGACACGCGCTCCCGTGGTCTGACGACGGGGATGCTCGAAGATTCAGATCGCTTTGCGACAGTCTGTAAGACGGATCATCAGCGATTATTCGAGTCGATCTCGTGCATTAAGCACTACTATTCCGCTCCTGCGAGTCTAAACTTTAGTTTTGTTAATCAATGTAAGAGTGAACAAACAATAAATTCCGTTGTTGTGTTAGAATTCGTTATTCTTCACGCGTAATCATTTTCCATCTCCTTGCGACGTCCCAAACTCGTGCCAAATAGCAAATGAACATAATTGGAGTGGAGCTACAAGATCAGAAGTGTCGCTACATGCGGTATAATTAGTCGCTACGTTGGTGGAAGCGTCATTAAATGCTCCTTGTGCTTCGCACGCTTTACTTGCCGCGGATTAGCGTCGCGATTTCGTACCTTCTCAATCCGCAGCATCGGCGATTGCTACACCGATGTTGTCGTGATGAAGTAATGAATGGTGAGCGCGTTGACAAGAGTTACAGCGCTTCTCACTTGTACAATTTAGCGGAAAATGCCCGGGTCTCAAACAATTAAAACAGACGCGTGCTTGTTTAGCGAGCTGCGCGCGTTGGTCTAGCGACCGTTTTCGGAAGGTCTGACAAAACGACAGGAAATGATTCCCTTGACAGCAAGGACACTTACGGTCCGTAGTGTTATGAACCGTTGCCTTGATCTTATTCGATTTATCGGAACGTGCGGAAAAGCTGGTAGTAGCGCAATTAGGTACAAGATGCGCAAGGTCAGATAAGTCGCGAAGACATTCCGTAATAAATTCGCGAAGTGTTTTAAAAGTAGGGTAATCAGTTCACGCGCCTAAACGCAAGTTCCATTCGGTATGGATCGCGAGCTGAACTTTTGAGTAACGATGTACACAAGTAAGTCGTCCCATTGATCGGTATCTCGGCCAAAATTTGACAATGCCGATAACGACGCGGTTACAATATTGCGCAACAGCTTTAATTCGGCAGCATTTTCAGTTTTCATTACTGTGAGACTCGCGAACGCGTGAATATGCGCATGGACTAGAGACCGGGCGTTGTTATACTCATCCAGCAGGATCTTCCAAGCCCCAGCGTAGTTTACGTCAGAAGTCGTGATGTGCTTTAACAGAAGCGCAGCATCCCCGTTCATGAACGACTACAAATAATGTAGCTTCTGCGCGTCCGAGAGAGTTTTGTTGGCGCCGACTAAGGCCTGGAAGGTGTCTCGGAAGCTCTCCCACTTGGTCATTTTGCCCTTGAAAACTGGAATGGTGATCCTTGGTAGTGTGAAGGCTGATGACCCGTGACCAGACGGGTGGTGGACGCTGATAGAACTCTGATTAGTGTCAGATGGAGTACGTAGCTTCTGTTTATTGAGTAGGCCTGCGAGGAAATCTTGCGAATCCTCGAACACCGCCTCAGCTCTGCTAATTTCGTCGTCAGTGAAGTAATCATTTTGAAGATCGTCTTTGTCAGCGACCTGCAGGAGCTCGACGTGCTGCTTACAGCAAGTTTGTCAGTGCTCCCGTAACTGTTCCATGCGAAGCTTAGTCTTTGTAATCGTGAATTTCTCCTTGCCGGCCTTCTTATAATTCACGGCTATCCGAGACATAAACTGAACGGTCGTACGTATCGCGATGAGACCGTTCTCGAAATCCGACATGATCCACGGAGATGAACGGTACTAAGATTGAGCGTTATTGATTCCCGTGGATCGTCACCGAATCGACGTGTAGAATTTTCCACTACGGATAGCCACTGACCAAAGCAGAAGCGGGACAAAAGTTAGGTAACTGCGAAATGTCGAAAACACGAGGGCCGGCTCTCGCTTTCGTTGGAGCGAGGGAAACGGTCGATTTTGGCGCGAGACCGCTTGCCGTGCAAGACCGCCCGCCGTGCGAGAGAGAGCGCACGTCCGGCGCGAAATTCCAGAAGGAAAGTTTAAATTTTAATCGTCTTTGCAGTGCTGCTGACGAAGGCTCGTTGTACAGTTCAGTGCTGAATTAAACAAAAGATCGTTTTTTCGTATCCCGATAACAGCGGGACGCGAGAATGAGCGGACACAGTTTTCGCCTATGAGACATGACACGACACTCTGCAGACACAGTTTTTCGGCGCAAATCCGGCTCGAAGGACCATTAATTCACATGTACACGTCCCTCGACTTAACGTGCTGCGAATCAAACTTTTATATATATAATAAGAATACTTATAAGTCAGCTCTTTTAATTTTAAAACCACATTTTTACTCTTCATTCCTCTCGACCATTAGAGCCAAACGAGATGTTATTGCGACAATTAAGAAAGAAAGAAATTTTAGAAACTAAGGAATTTGAATCCTATGGTTGGGATCTCAAAAATTCCCCTTGTTCTTTCTCTTAACATCCTCTGTAAAGAAATAGGCGAGAAAAATATTGGTCCGAAAGTCGGCTGAATCGGGAATCGAACCCGAGACCTTCCGCTTGCCGGGCGACTGCTCTTCCAGCTGAGCTATTCAGACACTTACGAATAAATATTTCTCTCAATGTTTATACCCCCCTCCCTCCACCTATCCCAAAGCGTCCTAATTAGGTCCAGACGCGTCTCGGGTTCGATTCCCGATTCAGCCGACTTTCGGACCAATATTTTTCTCGCCTATTTCTTTACAGTGGATGTCAAGAGAAAGAACAAGGGGAATTTTTGAGATCCCAACCTCTCTTCTTCTTCACGTGCCCTACCTGGTCGTCCTCCGGACGTTGGCGATCACTCTGGCCATGGTGATTCTATCCACCGCCATACGAAAGAGCTCCTCCGCGCTTCGCATCCCAGTCCATGCTCTAATATTTCTCAGCCACGAGAGTTTCTTTCTTCCGATCCCACGTAAATGGAGCCCTCAATCCTTCCCTTTAGTATCAATTGGAGGAGGCGGTATTTCTCCCCTCTCAAGACATGACCAAGATATTCGATCTTTCTGCATTTGACCGTTACTAGCAGCTCTCGTCGCGCACCTGATCTCCTCCAAACATCAGCATTTGTGACTCTGTCAACCCAGGAGATCCCCAGCATACGTCTCATGACCCATATTTCAAAGGCTTCCAGACGGTTCAGCGTACTCGTTTTGAGGGTCCACGCCTCCACACCGTATAACAATACCGACCAAACATAACACTTGACCATTCTCCGTCTTAGCCTCAGATTAAGGTTGTCTTCGCAAAAGAGAGCCCTCATCTTATTAAAAACGCCGCGAGCAATCTCTATCCTATGCCTAACCTCCCGATCGGGGTCCAGGTCCTCTGTAATCAGGCATCCCCAAGTACATGATCGACGCGACACGCTCTATCCTTACATCATCAAGGTGCAGTAGGGCGTTCTCATGGCTATCGCGGCTGAAGACCATCAACTTCGTCTTGTTTGTGTTGATATTTAATCCCATTCTTGTCCAGCTTCTGAGATCCTATTTAGAAGCAGTTGAAGGTTCCCTATGCTATCGGCGATAATGACCGTGTCGTCTGCGTATTTTATGATGTTGATATATACTCCATTTACCTTGATTCCGAGCTCTGTGTCATCTATAGCTTCCTTGAAGATCTTGTCTGCGTAGAGATTGAACAAAAGGGGGGAAAGAATACACCCCTGTCTAACACCTCTTTGTATGTCCACCCTTGAGATTGTCAAGTTTCCAATCCTTATTTCAGCTTTTTGCTGCCAGTATAGGTTTTTTATCATCCGGACATCCTTTTCATCCACTCCAGCCTGACGGAGAAGCACAATAAGTTTGCTATGCAGGACCCGGTCGAACGCCTTCTCGTAATCTATGAAACATGTAAAGACATCTCTCTGGTGGTCTCGGCATTTTTGTAGGAGGACATTTGTCCCAAAAATCGCTTCACGTGTGCCGAAGGCACTTCTGAACCCAAATTGCGAGTCATCCAAGTCCCATTCACACTTTGACTTTATGCGAGCGTAGATTATACGGAGGAATGTTTTCAGCATATGGCTCATGAGGCTGATCAGACGGAAATCCGCGCACTATTTTGGCCTCTGTTTCTTTGGAATGGTAACAAACGTTGATATCAGCCATTCTTCTGGTATTACCCCGGTGTTGTATATCCTATTGAACAGTCCTAGTATCGTCTCTATGTTGTCCTCATCTATCAATTTTATTAATTCCATTGGAATCTCATCTTGGCCCCCGGCTTTCCCACTCCTGGCGGATGTGATGGCATGCAGCAGCTCCGATTTGAGTATGACAGGGCCCTCCGGCTCCTCCGCTCCAGCTTGGATGTCCGATCTGGCGTCCTCAAAAAGCCCGGCCACATACTCTTGCCAAGTACGTTTAATCTCGCGCTTCTCTAAGATGACCTTGTTCTGCTCATCGCATATAGACACGGGTACACGTCTTTTATATAAACCCGCCACTTCCTTCACCTTTCTGTGAATATTAAACGAGTCATGCCTCGATATAAGCCACTCTAGTTCTTCGTACTTCTCTTTCATCCAGTTTTGCTTTGCTATCCTGATTTCCTTTTTGATCAGGGTTTGAACCCTCCTGTATTCCTCCTGTCTATTTTTGAGCAGCCGCCGCCTCTCCATTAGGTTCATGATTCCATCCGTCATCCACGATTTCTTCTTCGTATGTCTTGATGGTTTCAGATGTTGTTCGCTGGTCTCAAGGAGAGCCCGCTTTACTTCACCCCACTGCGTATTTACGTCAGTGGGGTTTACTTTCTTTATTTGGCTCAGTTTTCTATTGAGGTCAAATGTAGCACTTTTTCTCGTTTCAATGTTTCGCAGCTTCGAGACATCGATCCTCTTGCTGGCAGTACCACTCCTGACACACTTCAGCCTTAGCGTCAGGTCCGTGACCAACGGGTTATGGTCCGATCCAATATCTGCTCCGGGGTACGCCTTGATACTCCTTACCATGTTTCTGAAGCGTTTATTTATCAGGACATAATCAATCTGGTTCCTCACAGGCTCCGGGTTACTCCCCCCATCGAGAGGCGATTTCCAGGTGTAGAGGCGACGTTTTGATAATTTGTACCATGTATTGGTCACTACCATTTCTGTCTCCTGACAGAATTCGAAAAGCCTATCGCCTCTCTCGTTACTCTCCCCTAAGTCGTGAACACCAACGATATCGGTTCTTCTTCCCTGTCCTATTTTGGCATTAAAGTCCCCCATGACTAGGTTGACGTTGTCACTTTGTAGGCCCTGAAGTGTGTCCTTGATAGTGTCATACAAGACTTCCACATCGTCATCGTATCTTTTTTCGGAGGTAGGAGCGTAGATCTGTATAAGATTAATATCAAATGGCTTTCCATGCAGTTGGAGCAGCATGACTCTGTCCGAGATGGGTATGAATCCTTTCACATATTTGACAAACTCTGAGTCAACAAGAATCCCAACTCCATTGCTGTGTCGACGGTCGTCTTCAGCACTTCCCGAGAAGTAAAGGGTTCCACCTTCGTGGGCACATGTGCCTACTCCTGGCCATCTTAGCTCACTTATTCCCATAAACCTGATTTTTATCCTTTTCATTTCTTTGATTGCATTGCTGAGTTTCCCCGCAGCGAAGAGACTTCTAACCAAGTGGATATACGCAGATTGGACTTCACTATTTTGAGCCGGGAGATTCTTCGCACCCCTTGCCCATCTAAGGGCTGCCCGGGACTAGAGGCCGTTTTTATTGGTTTCCTCGCCATAGTGATATCCTGGGAAATTAAATACACCGAAAGTGGTTTCCCGTTGCCTTCTTCGGTATCCTTTCAGCCGCTCCTAACATGGAGAGCAGACGCTGTTCGTAGCCGCCCGTTACGGGTCAGACGCTACTAATCTCGTCATATCTGACTACCCTCACTTAGTTTAGTCTGCAGGTCGATGCAGCTTACCGGGGTGTGGCGCTTGGAGCCATAAGTGAGAGTTGGGTACCCCGTGAGGACCAGACACCAACAACCATCTATTCTTGATGCGACCGTTGTAGTAGAAGGGTACTATCTCTACGGTGTATCCCCACACACCCCTATTCCCAACCATAGGATTTAAATTCCTTAGTTTCTAAAATTTCTTTCTTTCTTAATTGTCGCAATAACATCGCGTTTGGCTCTAATGGTCGAGAGGAATGAAGAGTAGAAGTGTGGTTTTATAAATATATTTTATATCCGGTTACGGCCACTGTCTCGGAGAGTCCGCGCTGAAAGTAGATGTGTAGGAGAAAAGAACACAAAACTGTTCCGAATAACAATTCAATCAAAAGTCTTTAATGAAATTTCAACAACATTGATAATGCACGACTATATGCGACGATAGCAAACGTTTCGTCAATGCTGAACGATAACGCGGGAATCGCTGTGTACTGATCGCTAGTCGAATAATAACTGACTGCCTGCGCTCGGCGAGAGTCAAGCACGAAAAAACGCCGGAATCTCCGCATTCTTATAATATCACGCGTACGGGATCGGGTGATCACGCGTATAGTCGGTATCAATACCGAAGTCATAACGTGATTCTTGAACGGATGTCGAACAAACGATTCATGGCCAAACACAATTAACCTACATGCCGAAAAATCCAATTTGAATTCTGAATAAAGAATCTGTGACGTTAAATTAAATATAAAGAAAATTTCTTGAATTAAAACTTCTTGTCATATATATATATATAAATATATATATATATATATATCTAAAGACTTGAATACTTAAATACTTATAATAAGAATTTTTAGGTCGACTCTTCTAATTTTAAAACACGATATACACCTCCTTCTTCTCGGCCACAGAACCAAACGCGATGTTATTGCGAAATTAAGGAATCTGAGAATCTGTATTCTATGTTTGGGATCTCAAGAATTCTCGTTGTACCTCTTTTACTTACCCTGTAAAGAAATAGGCTAGAAAAATATTGGTCCGAAAGTTGGCTAAATCGAGAATCGAACCCGAGAATCGAATCTCGGGTTCGATTCCCGATTTAGATGTTCTCGTCGTTTCTCGGCACGGAAGAGGCTATAAATTGCGAGTAAGACCATTCGGCGAAGATGATAGACCAAAATTTAATGCATCTCAGGATCTCGTCTTGGTACTCCATTTCGTACTCTTCCTCGGTAGTGTTCTCGATCGCCTGGTCGATACCCATTATGCAGCACCATATGTAACGGGTCGGTACTAAGTAATGCGGGGGATAGATTTGGCGAATATTGGATAGGGAAAGATGTCTGTATCGTCGTGGTGTGGTCGCACCTGTATAATGCCGCGATCGTCCGACGATTGTTCCAACTTGTTTACAAACATGTTGCTTTTGATCGCGTAATTATATTTGTGCGACATTCCGTGCAAAGTAGTATGTGCGAAATTCTGCTCGTATTCCCCGGCGTATTAAAGATGACGTCGTCCATCCGTCGTCGTTGGAGGTCTCATAGTTAATACGGGCCAACAATAGAAGGAGAAGATCGTCGGCTATGATCGAATCGACGTGATCTTGTCATTTTTGGGCATCGATTCGATAGAGGGTGCGATGGCGCAGGAGGAGGTTCGTCATAATAGTCGCATCATTGACTATCGTCGAAAACGCTGTGTCGCGTAAAAAGGTCCGACATTCGTATTCGCAGGCGTTTTTTGTCGAACGTCAAGACTTCCTCCATCCGGAGTCTATGTCCGGTGCTAGAGTGGTGCACATAAGACACCAGATCGAGGTTCTTTTGTCTTGTTTCGTTTCGTAAATTTTTGAACAGTTTGGCCCGGTCGTTGTACGCGCGACAGATGAGGAAGGCCGCGGTTAAGCTAAAGTCGTGCGGACGAGCCATTTTGGCGGCGGAGGAGTAAGCCTGGCAATACATTACGATATTATTCTTGGTTATCGGGGAAGCGTGGTGGTCAAAATATCCAAGATCCGTTGTGAAATTGGTCCGATAACGCTTCAACTGCCCGGTTATTGCGAAAGACGTCGCCGAGCGTGCCCTCTCCTCTGTTTGTAAGTTTCACGACGAGGATACTCTCGTCTGCGAAACGGAAAGTGTTGATTCTATGTAATTGTATGATTTCTACATCCGGATGATCGACGTTTAATGTACGTCTTATCGTTTGTCTCGCGTATATTTTTTGCAGTCGTAGTCCGTGATCGCACATGTAAAAACGGACGATTCTCATCCTGCATTTGCGTCATATCCTTGCAAACGGACACGAGAGCGGCAAATTGATCGTAGTCGTTACGCATAATGTTGTACGTTCTGTCTTTTTCGAAACGTACATACTTTATGCCTGCGCGAGTATTTTTGCATTCTGTTGATAGGTTTATCACCGCGTACGTGATGATTTGATTAACGAACGCGTTTACGGAGACACAAAACGTCCATCTTCGTCCTTTGTTGTTTGATTGTGTGTTTACTAACAGCGGACTGTTTCTGTATAATTGAAAAATTATGAAGATAGGATGGGAATCGAGGAATCTTATTTGGGTCACCGTTGCCGGGGATCAATGTTGTGGTCGTCGTCGTTGTCATCGTCGTTATCACGCATCTTCAGGAACAGCGATCTCTTGTTTCAATACTTGGTCAGTTTGTTATTCAAATCTGCGAGTATCGGTTTCAGAGCGGTGTTGAGTTTCAATATGTTGTAACATTTGAATGGTAAGAGTGAGTGACATAGATAGAGCATTGAATCTATGTCGTTGTCTATAAATGTCTTCTCCTCGTCGAACACTCGCGGGTTTAGTTCCGCGAGTTGAGAGTGAATTAATTCCCCTTTGCTCTCGTCGTCGTCGTCGTCGTCGTGGTTGTTGTCGTGCGACCGTGCAGACATGAACGGTGTGGACGATTTCGAAAAGTGAGTATTTTGGAGATCCTGGACAGTAATGAGGTCCTGGATTATCGGCAGCGCCGTCGCCGCCACCGCCGCCGCCGCTGCCACCGTTACTCCTCTTCCTTCCTCTTCCTCGAAGCGATAGATGTCAGACATGTACACCTGCGGATTCAGTCGCTCGAGAGTGACCCGCAACTCCTTTCGAACGTTTGCGAAACGTTCTCTATCCTGCTCCCGTGTCGTAACGTTTTTTTGGTTTGAGATATTTGACGATTTTATTGTATTTGCGATCCCACTATCCGCGGAGGCTCGACCGGCCGAGGAACGACCCGATACATGACTGGCATCATCCTCCAAACCGGTGCCCCGGGGACTCCCGGGGGGCCGGCTTACACAGACCGTTATTTCTAATCATCGCATGACTGTTAATCATGAGTTTGGGATAGTATTATTATTCTTGATAAAGAAATTGTTTATAAGAAACACCTTATTTCTAAGATAGTGCATATTAAGAAACAGAAATGTCCATTATACAGGGTGTCCGGTAACTAACGGACCAACGATTACAAATGGATTCATTGGTCAATTTGGGAACGATTTTTCCTCAGGGAAAATTTCGAAAAAAATCATCATTTTTTACAACTTTCCAATATTTGTCATTATGTATCTTTATAACTAAGCCTTAAATTAAAATTTTATTATAGTAAACTCTATCTGAAATTAACTGAAGAATGTAATTATGTTAGACTTTTAACTCCAAAACGTTTAGTTTTCATAAAACCCATTTTTTTCAATCGCTTATAACTCGAAAATTATTGACTTCTTAACATTTTTGCTAAGGAAAAATCGTCGTAAAAAAAAAATAAAAATAAAAATAAATATTTTTTGGTTTTTTTGCGTATATATGTATCGACTGTGTCGAGGTAGAATACCGCACAGTTGTTAGAGTGATGTGTCACGTGTAACTTCGTCTTCTCCTTGTTTTTTACTGCCGGGGTGAGTGATCTCTCCGATTTTTAAATTTTAATTCTTGTGAATTTTCTATGTTTAATTTATATAATGTTGTTGTGACTTTGATTAGTGTTGGTAAGGGAGTCACTTATGTGCTCTGCTTCCTTCCTGACGATGGTCACCGTTAGGGAGACACTCCGACGGCCGGACAGTTTGAATAGGGAAGAGAAGAACATTTAATTTGTTTTGCGGATTGTATGTATTTGAAGTTTATATTTTTTTTAATTGTAATGACTATCTTTTTGATTTCTTGAATTTTTTGTATATTGTAGCTACTGAAGAAGACTCGAAGTGGGTCGAAACGTTTAGAATTAGAATTGAATAAATGAGCTTTATGTGAGATCTCATTTCTATTTATTAATTTTGTGCATGATATCCACACAGGCTCCGATTGCCGTCGATATTTCATTTTTATTGTAACACAATAATTCGAGCCGAGTACAAAAGTTTTTAATAAGTATAAGACTTTCTTCTATTGTCAAGCATATTATTTATGATGAGCAACATGGCTTCGTGCATGGCAGATCGACGGTGACCAATCTGGCAATTTTTGATAATTATGTTTTTTCTGCTCTTAATTCGGGTCAACAAGTTGATGTGATTTATACGTATTTTTCCACGGCTTTTGATACTGTTGATCATGGCTTATTGATGCGTAAGCTTGTTTCTATTGGGAAATTTTAAGGGAAATATGTTATTCTGGTTTGACTCTTATCTCGATGGGAGAACGCAGGTTGTACGGGTGCGGGATAAATTTTCGCGTGACTTCTGTGCATTCTCTGGTGTACCGCAGGGATCTCATTTGGGACCTTTATTGTTCGTTTTTTTTATTAACGATATTGTCCCTCGTTTTAAGTACGTAAGGGCGTTAATGTATGCGGACGACTTAAAGATATTTTTATCAGTTAATTCTGTATCTCACTGTGATATGATTCAGTCTGATGTTAATGTGCTGGCAGACTGAAGTATTAATAACAAATTATATTTAAACGTATTAAAGTGCTATTAGATGAGCTTTACACGATCTAGAACTCCGATAGTCTTTCAGTATAGCATTGAAAGTCAAAACTTGGTGAGAAGGAGCAATCATAGAGACCTTGGCGTGATAATGGATTCTTCCTTATCATTTGTGCCTCATATACAAAACGTGACAAATAATGCTTTGAAAACGCTTGGTTCTATAAAACGCTTCTCACAGGATTTTAAAAATCCTTTCACACTTAAACTACTATATGTATCACTGGTCAGACCTTATCTTGAGTATGCCAGTGTGATTTGGTCTCCTCTCCCCTCCAAGTATATAGGGCAGGTAGAGTCGGTGCAGCATAGGTTTCTGAGATGGGTATCCTTTAAAATTGGAATTCCCATGATGAGGGATGACCATGATTACACGTATATAATGTCTTTCCTCAAGCTGCATTCTTTGGAGAATTGTCGGCAAATTTGTGATGCGGTTTTTTTATATAATATTATAAATAGCAACTGTGACTGTTCGGACCTACTTGTTTTATTAAATTTTAATGCTTGTCCTAGAACATTACGGTCTGTTTCACTTTTCCGACTAGTACTATATAGAACAAATCTGTCGCAGGCTGACCAAATAACAAGAATATGTAATTTTGCCTGTCATGTGCTACACACGTGCAACTTTTTTGCGTCGTCTGCCTCTGACTTTAGACGAGCGGTTTGTTTGATTATACTATAATCATGTATTGTTAACCTGTATATAAAAGGGATTTTCCCGTTGATAGTGAATAAATAAATAAATAAATAAATTATGACACGTTGCTTCTCGGACTTTATATTATAATGTTTGTATTTATGTCTGCGAATTTGTAATTAGTATTTGCGTTTACTGAAGTTTACTGAAGATGATCTGATACAGATCGAAACGTCTAAATTTATAGTTTGAGTTATTAAATTTAATTATTTGACAATAAGCTCTTGGTCGGCTCTGAGGCTTTATTTATTTATTTCTTTGTGATTTTTATTATTTTTGTACTTTATTTACATGACTTTTATAATTTTTAATTTCACTTTATCTGCATGTACATACGCGTCATTGTCGCGCCTAATGACTTTGTGTAAGGATGTTTTCTTTTATGTCTCTATTTCTTTTTTGTGTCGAATTTAATTATTTCCGGAGAATTATGCAAGTGTTTTAATGTATCAATTTTATTTATTTTTTATTTTTTGTTTTATTACTTCTGTTTTATTTATTCTAACCATACTACATATATAATACATTATAGATTTCAACCTTACGCTGTGCAATTGTTTAGACATTCAGGATTCCTAGCTAATCAACCATAGATGCTTGTAATTTCTACGAAACACCGTTGACAAATTATCGAACATCTGTCTGCACAGTTCAATGAACAAGGTCTTTATTACGGGTTTAAGATGTGACTTATTTAACTATCGAGCGGCGTTACTTTTACTTAATTTTTTATATTTTGACTATATTCTTTAACTATACTGAAGATGGCCCAAAGAGAGTCCGGAACGTTCGCGAAATAATTAATTGAATAAATTTATATGCGTTCTAACTACCATGCTTAGCTCTCATTGCTACTGTTTCCCTTTTTTGTTTTTATAATATATATGATTTTGGAGACACAAATACATTCCAAACTGTTTCTTAAAATTGAAAAGCAAGAATAAAATAAAGATTACTATTACAGATATGTATATTGCACATATTTTAAGAGATATTTTAAATTCTATTTATGAATACAACAATAAAAATACTACAAGTTTATTTTCTGACAGCAGTAATTCAACATATTTAATATAAATATTTTCTATTAGCCACATTTGTAATTCATTTAAACACGCTACTATAAATATATTTTTAATATTGATGAAAAACACGGAGTATTATAAAAATCTTGCTTATGCAAAAATTTCTGACCTATAATCACATTTGTATTAAAGTCTTTATTGCGTCCTATGTTCCTTATTAATATAATAGTTCCATTAACCAATGCACAACAATTATCGGCTATTACACATCAGTACATAAAATCACATTTCTTTTTATAATTATTTTCTATTGTGGATTATAGCAAGCATATATTAATAGTCCAGATAAATGGATTTCAAATCTATTGTAAAATCTATTGTAAAATTTTTAATTTTTTTTTGTTGTAAGATTTTTTTTTGTTTTATTTTTTTCATATTCAACATACATATCTCCGAACAATTTGTTGCAATGATTTGTCATACTTTTATAACAGGTTTTTAATGTTTGTAGAAAATTTTTATATTTGAATGAACTAAAATTATCTAATTATGGACCATAATTTCTTACATTTTGTAAAAGATTAGACCGCGTAAATTATAAGTGACATTATAAGTGCCATAAATTAGTACAAATGATATAACAAAATGTTCTAGTATCTATTGGCAATAATTTAATAAATCATGTAATTCTGTGGAACATAATATTCTAATAGCTTCATGTGACGTTATAAAATAATTGTATATGTCACTACGAAGGACATTTTTAAAAACTACGGACTTGTGTACAAAAGGAATTCTCCATATACTGATTTTCACAAAGTCAGTGTTCCATGTATGGATAAATGGCTGCATGCGAATAAAAAAACGCAGGAGTTTACTTTCTTGTTGGTATGAAATGTTTTCTTTATTGCGTTATAACCAAACTTGCGATGCGTAATGTCACAGCGCACGACACACACTGTCATGTTACAGCTCCGTCCTCACCAAAAAGATGAGACGATAGAAGGCGCGCTCAAGCGGTGTCTCTTAAAAACAACGCTTAATAATAGCGCGTTAAAATCAAATTATTAATATCCCGAACATGCCGGCCGCCTTGGAAAAAATATCTTTTCAACAAAATAAAATAAACGCATAAACGAAACAACAACAAAAATGAATAATTTTTCTAGTTTTTCGGTTTAAAATTGTCGGTAAATTGAAGGACGTGGATATAACGGTACTTTTAATTTTGTAAAAGTTATAATTTTTAACGGTACTTTTAATTTTGTAAAATTTATAATTTTAATAACTTGTTATGATTTGTCTTCTCTCGAGCGACCGCACAACGGTCTTTTTTTGCACTTTTAACGATAGCGACGTGGGGTGTACGGAAGACGTACGTCGCGCGCTTTCCAAAATGCGCTATTATTTTATAATAATGTATAATTTTGAATATCGCAAGGACTTAAAATATGATTTAATTAATCTTGTTTTTTTGTTTGTTTCAGGTAAGTACCTGATGTACCTCCTGATGACTTTAATGGGTGAGAATATTTCGAACATTTCGCCCGCTTCGTAGGTTTAAGTCGTGTTACCATGGATACAATGTGATTACGCATTTAATTTACAAGGCAGGGTGAGATCACGTGCGACGCGCGTGGTCGTGTACGTAGCGCGTGGCGCAGGAATGCGATGTCCTTCAGTGAGCTTTACTGCGGCTCAGATGATTTTGAAAATAATTCGAGTGATCGTGAAAATAATTAGAGAACGCGAAAAGTGACTGAGTGGTTTGCAATATTGATAGTGAATGACAAGTTGATGGTGAAAAGTGCAGTGAAAAATATGTGATGAAAAAGAAAAAAAGTGAAGAGTTAAGTGTGATGAATAAACAGCGAGATGGTTAAACAGCATGTTTCTAGTCCCCAGAAGTAGGTTCATCGATGTCTGCAAGGAAAACAAGCTTCCTCACGGGGCGCGTGAGAATTGTGGACGCAGTGCAAATCTCGACGACGCGTAAGTGGCCATCTACCCCAGGGCACAGTTTGGTAACGCGTGCGAGAGGCCACTTCGTGGGAATTATTCGTTGCGCAGCAAGCTAAGCTTCTCGATGCGTGCTTCGAGATTGACCTTTGTTAGGATAATTGATAGTTATTGATATTCGAATAGGCGCGCTACTGTAATCTGAAATAGGCGCGCTATTGTAATTAAGGAAGACAGCAGATGGCGAGGCCGCAGAGCACCGCGCGACGTTCGCGATGAGACCGAATCGACTCGCGCACACTCTCGCCACTTCACTTGTATTCCGCCCGGCATAACAGTAAGACATATATATATAGAGATCTCACCTTGTGAGCTTTAAGATATAAAATACCGAGTTGTAAATCTTCCCACCGATATCCTATAAACTTAACAAATTGGCGACGAGGATGGGATCGGGTACACCCGATATCCTATAAGTAAATTAATCTACGATCAGAAGTGCGTGGTCGCGAAGAACGGCAGTAAGGAAGAACTGTGAAGCGACGAGAGCCGCGTGCCACGTGCCGGCCGAGGAATTTTTTTTTCTCTCGCTCGGCAACGATCAGCTCAAGAAGCGTGTACAGGAAAAAAAAAGCCAGAGGTACATATAAGAAAAGAAAATGTCATTAAACGATGGATCAGGGGCGTCAGGAGGTGCTGGCGCATTACGAGCACCGGGGACGGCGGTGCCGAGCTCTCTTACAATCGATGCATTCGACTCCGGAAATACAACATGGAGAAGATGGCTGCAAAGATTGCAAGGTGCCTTCATGATTTTTAATATTCGAGATGGAGAACGTGTACCCTACTTGCTACATTATGTGGGGTCAGCAGCGTTCGACATCCTGTGCGACCAATTGGATCCGGGGGACCCGTTCAGCCAAACGTACGAGTCACTCACAGGAATTTTGGAGGAATTCTACGAACCTCCGCCTTTGGAAATAGCAGAGAATTTCCGGTTTCACCAACGGCGTCAAGAGAGCGGGGAAACCGTGCAGCAGTTTGCAGCTGCACTGCATAAGTTAAGTATCCACTGCAAATTTGGCGAATACTTAAAAACGGCGCTCAGAAACCAGCTGGTGTTTGGCCTATCCAGCAAGAAAATACAGACACGGCTATTGGAAAAAAAGGATTTAACGTACAAAGAAGCATTGAAGGTCGCTACAACAATGGAACTCTCGGAGAGAGGTTCAGCATCTCTACAAGTATCGGTGGTACAACCTACAGCCCAGGTGGATGTCGTCCGAGCAGGAGCGAATCAACCACGGAAGACGGGAGGAAAAAGGCAGCATAATTTTCAAAAAGGAAAGTCTACAAATTTCAAGCACGCGGATAACGATATCAATTTCCGTGATAATGCGGGACAGAAATGTCGTGCGAACGTAAATAGGACAAATAACTCGAACTATTTGAAAGGTTACACTTGTAAACAAATAACATGTTTCAGATGCGGTCGAGGTCATCTGGCCTCGCAATGTACACTTAGTAAGGAAGTTCGTTGTTCTGGCTGTGGCGGAAACGGACATTTGAAGAAAGTATGTTTCAAAACAAAGGAACAAGCAAATCAATTAGAGGACATACTACAGCTCGAGCATTCCCAATTTAGAAACAAATTTTACTGCACGTTACGAGTCGATGGGAAGCGTATTAAATTCGAGGTGGATAGTGGATCAGCGGTAACCGTAATGAACAGGTACGATGCACGACGGTTCTTTCCACGTTCGATCATCTGTCCTACAAAGTTAAATCTAGTCGCGTTTTGCAAAACGGTAATAGGAATTAAAGGTTATATTACAGTATCAGTTAGAAGCGATCAAATCGAGCGTAAATTAAATATATACATTACAGAAATAGATAGAAAACCGCTATTAGGTAGAGAATGGATACACCAACTCGCTGTTCCAGGCGGAGTGCCTGATTTTCTAGACTGCAATGCCGTAGATAATATAGAAGAAAAGGAATTAAAATTAGAAGCAATGTTAGAAAGATACAGAGATTTAAAATCAGACGAGTGGGCGAAGATAACGGGAGTGCAAGCAAAGTTAAGGTTAAGCCCTAAAGCAACTCCAATATTTCTCAAGGCAAGACCGGTGCCATTTAAGTTAATTACATTACTAGATAAAGAGTTAGAAGAGTTGTCGCGGGTAGGAGTGCTTACAAAAATTGAAAACTCGGAGTGGGCAACGCCGATAGTTCCGATTCTAAAATCAAACGGTAGAATACGAATATGCGGGGATTACAAAGCTACGGTAAACCCAAAATTAATTGTGGATGAGCACCCACTTCCGACAATTAACGAAATATTTGCAAAATTAGCAGGCGGGATAAAATTCTCCAAAATAGACTTGCGTCAAGCATATTTACAAATGGAGGTGGATTCGAAAAGTAGTGAGATACTAACATTGAATACACATCGCGGATTATTTAAAGTAAATCGATTAATGTACGGGATCGCGTCCGCACCGGCAATATGGCAGAGAACCATAGAGAATATATTACAGGGAATTCCAGGAACGGCGGTGTTTCTGGACGACATTGTAGTCACGGGCGAGTCAGAAGCTTTACACTTACAAAGATTAGACTTAGTCTTACAACGGTTACAGAATCGCAATATAAGAATAAATTTAGAGAAGTCAAAATTTATGATGGATGAAATACAATATTGCGGATTTACATTACGAAAGGAAGGAATACTTAAAGATAGGGCCAAAGTTGAAGCGATTAAAAGTATGCCGCGGCCTAAAAACGTGCAAGAAGTGAGAGCATTCGTTGGAATGATAAACTATTACGGGAGATTTATACGTAATTTAAGTGCGATACTGTATCCGTTGAATCAGTTATTACATATAAAAGTTCCGTTCATATGGTCTAAAGCGCAGGAACAAGCGTTTATAAAAGCGAAAGATGCTTTTCTAAGTGACCAAATATTGGCACACTACGATTCAAAATTACCGTTAATTTTAGCGACGGACGCAAGCCCTTATGGAGTGGGGGCCGTCTTATCTCAGTTACATCCGGACGGAACGGAAAAAGTACTACAATACGCGTTGCAAACGTTGTCGGACACGCAACAAAAATATTCGCAAATAGACAAAGAAGCGTTCAGCATAATTTACGGAATTAAGAAATTTTATCAATACTTGTACGGCAATAAGTTCACGTTAATTACCGACCACAAACCGTTAATACAAATTTTTGCACCGAATAAAAGTCTGCCCGTGTATAGTGCAATGAGAATGCAGCATTATGCAATATTTTTACAGGGATTTAATTACACGATTAAATATAGAAATTCTAAAGAGCACGGCAATGCAGATGGTCTCTCAAGACTACCGGTTTCAGAAAGTAATAGTAATACAGACGTAGTAGAAGCATTTCAAATTGAAGAATTACAAGAGTTGTTGTTAGATGCAAATCTTATCGAAAAAGAAACGCGTAAAGATACAAAACTGAAAAAGTTATTATGTGCATTGCAGACAAGAAAAGAGGCACTCAGCGAAGATAGATTCAATTTAAGTCAGGAGGAATTTAATTTACAAGACGGAGTAATTATGAGAGGGTTTAGAGTGGTAATTCCACCAACATTGCGTACATTAGCGTTAAAACAATTACATACGGGTCATTTTGGCATAAATAAAATGAAAGCGATTGCGCGAAGGTATTGCTGGTGGCCGGGCCTGGATAAAGACATTCAAAGCTTAGTAGAAAATTGCGTAGCATGCAATAAAGTACGAAATACCCCACCAAAAGTGGAGCAACACATTTGGGAACCGGCGGCAGCAGCAATGCACCGAGTGCATGCGGACTTTGCGGGTCCCTTCTTAGGGAAATGGCTATTTGTAATGGTAGATGCGTACTCAAAATGGCCGGAAGTGAGGATCGTGAAAAATATTACGGCTAAGACGATCATTAAAGAATGTACAAATATCTTTGCGTCATACGGCATTCCAAAAATATGGGTTACAGACAATGGAAGAACATTCATTTCCAAGGAATTTAAGAATTTTCTCAGAAGTAGAGGAGTTATACATAAATGTACAGCGCCATATAATCCGGCCACTAATGGCCAAGCCGAACGGTTTATACAAACACTCAAAAATGGATTAAAACGTGCGAATGCAAACGAAAGTAATATAGCTGTCAAATTGGAGCAATTTTTGTTACAATATCGCGCAGCTCCACACACGAGCACAAAAATGTCACCTGCGGAGTTATTTTTAGGCAGAAAAGTGCGTACTAAATTAGACTTGATTTTTCCGAGGAAAGAAGAGGATAGAGATAGGGTTAATCAGGAAATTAAAGCGAGGGAATTGGCACTAAACAAGCGAGTAGCGTGTAGAAACTACATAGGAAGAGAGTTGTGGAAATTCGGTAGAATAATAGAAAAGTTAGGCAAACTACATTATAAGATTAAACTCGACGATGATCGAATATGGAAAAGACATATTAATCAGTTACGGCCAATCGGTGACCGATCTTTAAAGTCGGAGGAGGACACTGATTACGGGCCGATAGAGGAAACATTACAGGACAATAAAGTTCAAAATGAGGAAGCGGATGCTGAAGTACGAGGCGAAACGGTATCACAGATTCCACTAAGTCCAAACGCCACGCCACAACCAGAACACGAAAGAGACAAAGTAGATTTAAGTGAGAGCGTACGGCGTTCGACTAGGAAGCGCCAACCGCCATCGCGTTACGGAAACGTAGGATCTAAAGGATCCAAGATATTGTAAGCGCAAAAAAAAACATATATACAAACGTAAGTGCGGCGTAAATAGTAAGCCTTTTCCAAGAAAGGAAGGTGTTAGGATAATTGATAGTTATTGATATTCGAATAGGCGCGCTACTGTAATCCGAAATAGGCGCGCTATTGTAATTAAGGAAGACAGCAGATGGCGAGGCCGCAGAGCACCGCGCGACGTTCGCGATGAGACCGAATCGACTCGCGCACACTCTCGCCACTTCACTTGTATTCCGCCCGGCATAACAGTAAGACATATATATATAGAGATCTCACCTTGTGAGCTTTAAGATATAAAATACCGAGTTGTAAATCTTCCCACCGATATCCTATAAACTTAACAACCTTGAACCATTTTAGCCGATGAGCGTGTAAATATTCTCTGGACCACCGCTACCAAAAATGATTCTTTATTCGCTGTAGCAATTGCCAACGTAAAAAGCGCCTCGGCGCCTCCTCGGCGAGACGGTTCGGAACATTGAGAGCGGAGCCGATGATGAAGTACCTAGGAGTCAGCGCGCTGAAGTTCTCAGGATCAGGATGGGAGAATGATTAAAAGCGACCACGAATTGAGGCAGACTTATACCTAGATGAGTAGAATAGCTCTTCGTATGTGAGCGTAGCGTCTCCGATCATCCGGCGGAGATGAAAGGACAATGTTAAAAAACCCCGATTTTTTGCTCTTCGGGGAAACGAATAAAATCTATTCCATACATTTCCACACATAAATATAAACCAAATATACACCTAAGACCGCGGAGAACTTTTGGCAAGCTGTTTGACTTGCTAAATAAGATGTTAAAACGGGATCACTTTTCAGGTTTTAACGTTGATCAAAACGCACTGAATTGAAATTTTTCCCGAATTCTCACGGTTTCAAAGTGTGCGAGACGGAAAGCGGAATAGGACGTCGGAAGCTGGACGGAATAAGTTCAATTCACTTCACACGCCTAACGTTAACACTATACAGGGTGTTCGGCAACAGGTGGGCCAAAATGTAAGGAGTGGTTCTACATGATAAAATAAGACGAAAATCAAGAATGACAAAATCCGTCCGGGACTTCGTTCATTAATTATAAAGATTTTAAATTATTAATATTTTTACGATGTAAGTATCTGTGTACTTATGCGTCACAGTGTATTTTGACGGCGACTCCACCGATGTACCTTTCGCACGCCAGATATCGGCAGATTGCCGTGCGTCAGGCGTCCTTAATGCGAAGTGTAAAATATTTATAATTAATAAACGAAGTCTCGAACGCAATTTTGTCATTCTTGATTTTCGTCTTATTTTATCATGTAGAATCACTCCTTACATTTTGGCCCATTTGTTGCCGAACACCCTGTATATATTTAATATACTAACACATCAAAAAATAGTACAATTAAAAACCGAGAATAATTAACAATAAAAAGAACGAAAGAAAGACTAGTCGAGAGTCCAATAGATTTGTGGTCCGCAAGCTACGGAAATGTACTCAAAAAAAGACAAGCAATCTAATTTTCGTGATATCGAATCGCACTCTGTTTGCACCGACAGACTGAACGGAAAGAGCCCCGCGGTCTCGTGAGAGGAGATTTTTATAGACACTAAATTCGAGAACATTCGAGAAGTTATTAATATTTCTATAAACCGGTTAAGGGCAATGAGAACATGCTTATGTAATGTTTATTCGAGCAACGGTTAATATTTGTTATTAATACGTTGGTTTTTTGGTCTCTCGCGCGATCGCGGTATTTATTATTTGTCGTATTAAAGCGAGATAGAGCGAGCGCTTATTTTCAAAGGCGCGGGGTATACGTATACTCCGGCGGCCGAGCGCTAATTTCTTAGCGAAAAATTACATTCTTATTTCATGATTGCATGATGCATGATGCATAAAAAAGGGTGCATGCGAATGATTAATGCTTTTTAATTTGCAGGAAGATTTTTTTATTTTGAGTTCGATTTCGAACACAAAGCCTAAAATAATCTGATGATGAATGGAAAGTGTTTGAAGATTCAGTACTGAGCTTTAGCTAAAGCTTATCATATTTCCCGTATAGATGGTGTGATTGGGACGAAATGATCAAAAACTGAAGGCATCCTCCTGAAATGACATAACTTTGACGTGATATTTTGACATTATTGATAACATGATAATATAAGATTACCTATGTTATTAAATATCTTACTTGCAGAAAATGTAGGAGGGGGGCACGCACGCACGCACCTTCAAATACCTTCCATTTAACATTACAGATTATTTTAGACTTTTAAGCTGTGAGAATTCTGGAAGATACTTAGTTCATTACATTTCGATCAGCGTTAAAAATTGAAAAGTAGTCCCGTTTTAACACCTTGTTCAGCAAGTCAAACAGCTTGCCAAAAGTTTTTCCAAAAGTTCACGGTCTTAAGTGCATTTTTGGTTTATATTTATATGTGAAAAATGTATGGAATAGGTTTTATCCGTTTCCCGGAGGGGCAAAAAATTGGGGTTTTTTAACATTGTCCTTTCATAGATTTTACGACTACTTTCCAGATTCTACTGAAGTTAGACGCAGCAGAGGGATTGAAATGCCACTGAATCTGCTCCTGGACAGCGAGTGCAGCGACACGTCGTACTTCATAGCTGGGGACGGAGAATAACTGCTTGAGTTTGAAATTGGCCCCGACGAAATTCATGCCACAATCACTGTACAGGGAGAGAAAACGACATAAGGCAGCCAAGAAAGCATTAGAAGAATAATCTGAGGCGATGTCGAGGTGGACAGCTCTAGAACTGAAACAAATAAACATAACGAAAAAATCTTTGACTCCTTTCTGTCCATAACCCTTGATAGTGCCAGACGGGCCCCGCGTAGTCGACGCCAGTATTAAAGAAGGGGCGACCGGGTGTTATCCTTGGTGTCGGGAGGTCCCTCATGAGGCTGAGAGATCGCTTGCCACGTGATGCACCTGTGGATGTGATCAGAGAGAGACTTTTATCAGAGAGCGATTACAAGGGATCCAATACTCTTGGCGGATAGAACATAGGGTTAGCTGCGTACCTCCGTACTCCGTGCAGTCTTCTGGGGGTGCGCATGGAGGATCAGGTGAGTAAATTGAGAATCACCAGGCAGAATAACTAGATGCGTAGCGTCGAAGGACATTCTGGCATCCTGCAGTCATCCGCCGACGCGAAGGATTTTTTTTATCCAAGAACGGATTTAATTTGAAGAGAAGACTTCGCGTTAATAGTGATTTTTCTCCTTGCAAAGCGAGTAACTTTTTCTTGTACTTTATAGCTTAAGTGCAGCGTATCCAGAGTATCCGGACCTCTTCAAGGTCACGTACAGCACTCTGGAATGCGTGGTCGTGGATTGTACAAAGCGGTGTCCTGTCATCTATTTTCGGCACAAAGACGTAACGCGTAGCACGCGGTGTAAAGTGGAGAACCTGAAGAGCAGCTCCGGTTCGTCAGGTTCCTGCTCGTCAACTGCGATGACATAAAAGCGGGTGTGTCTTTCGGGGAGGTCGATGTCGCTGAGCTCCTCCGATAGCCGTCTAGAGGCCGGTCTCCGTCGAAAGCCAGGATGATCCCTGCCATTAGAGGTAATGTTTCACAAGCTCCCCAGGAAAGAGACCACGGGAAGCATAATTAACTGGATTCTCGCGACCAGACACGTGGTGCCATAGAACGCCCGGCAGCGTTGTTTGAATTTCACTGACTCAATTGGCGACGTAGATCCCCTAGGAAGACGGATGTCCCCAGATACAGGACAAGGTGACTGTGGAATCAGACCGTAAGTGAAGGGTCATCTTGTCTGCACCAATGAGACGCAGCATATGAGCGACCAGTCGGACCAAGAAGATAGTGACAGACAGCTCCAAGCGCGGTAAGGAGACTTGTTTTAACGGAGCGACCTTGGTTTTTGCGATAATTAATTAAACCGCGCTTCTTCCGTTGTTCGAAAATCGAACGGCTAAACGCAAACTGAAAAGGCTTAAAAACATTATTGCGTTAAAACTCATGCAATCGTTTCATTCACATGCAACATGCATCATGCATCATTTTATATTAATATTATTTAAAATAGCGCTCGGCCGCACAGGTATACGTATACCCCGCGCCTGCGAAAAGGAAGCGCTTACTTCAAATAACCGATAATGGTAAACACCGCGGTCGCGCGAGAGGAGATACAATTTAGTCCCTATAATAACAAAACGACTATTTTTCTGTAAGTAAATAATTACACAAAACGCTCTTTCGACCTCAGCCGAACGATAGAATAAAGAGAATTATTCTCGACTATTCTAGAAACACGGGCCTATAAAAACCTCCTCTTTCGTGATCGCGGCGCTCTTTTCCGATTGCTCGTCGCGTCAAGAGTGTGCTTCTACTTTAAGAAAAAGATCGCTTGTCTTTTTCGGTTTTCACGTCTAATTACCGTTGCTTGCGGAACATTTAGTTATTAATTATCGACTCGGCTATTTCTTTTGATTTATTCTTGTCAGTTAATTCTCGGGCAATTTCTGTGCGGTTTAAACAATTGTAATTTTTGTTGTTCTTAGAGTAAATATATTTTTTGTTCACGTTACGCGTGTGTCGAGTGCAGTGCTTCGCTGTCCTTTCGCTTCCGACCTTCCTATTCTGCTTTCCGTCGCGCACATCCGTCCTTTTTCGATTTTAGGTACACGACCGCAGCGTATGCACGAATTGAGCGAATCCATGTATCTCCAGTTGGCAATTATTGACTCCTCCATCCAACCACCGTGGAATGTGCAGTCCTTTAAGAAGTGAAAGTTCCTTTTGAAACCGATGCCACTCGTAGATGCCAGTCGTAGGACAAAGTCAGCCGAGAGGGTTGAATAATCTTGCTGTCAAAGACAGGACTGATCACTTTGAAACGGTGGCAAGCGCACTCTGTTTCTTGGAGAAAGGAATTTATTTTATAATAATGTATAATTTTGAATATCGCAGGATCTTAAAATATGATTTAATTAATCTTGTTTTGTTTTTCTGTTTGTTTCAGGTAAGAACCTGATGTACCTTTTGATGACTTTAATGGATGAGAATATTTTGAACAAAATATATTTTTTTTAATTTTTAAGTAATAAATTGTCATTTATTGTTTCAGATTAAAGAAGTCACTACAAGTCACAACAAAGAAAAAAGGTACGTGCTGTTTTTTATTAATAAGCAGCAAATCCTCTTTTCCGCCAGTGATTAATAAAATAAATCAAATAATTTTTAACGACCCAACTGGCATAAAAAATATTTTTATTGTTAGTTAGACATCAATTAAAATTAAGGACGACGTTTTGACCCTTGGTTTGGGTCCTTTTCAAGTTTAAAAGTTACAAACAAAAAATATATATCATATTTACGAAATAATATAAATCATAGAACGACAATTTATATAATAGTCATTTAAAATATTACATAAACCGCATAACACAAACGCTCATTAAACCGTGTATAAACATTAAAGCATATCTGACAAAAATTAAAATAAAATAAAATAACATTTAAACTATATTAAAGCACATATAAATTAATTGTGTCAATACGACCTTTCGACAAGATGGTAAAACGTTAACTGAATTAGACAGCCTTTATCATTCTATCATAAATAGGATTCAGATTATCCGTGTCTTTTTGTAGGTTAATTGTGTTGTTGAATTTTTTAATGTAAAACATTTCTGCTATTTCTCTTTTCTTAGTATGTTTTTCATGATGTAGAATATCAAAAGCTGTCCAGTCAAAATCGTGTAAATAATCGCTCCTATGTTTGCTAACGATACTCTGATTACTAATATGCAATTTTATGTTATTTCTGTGTTCTTTTATACGAATATTTACATGTCTTTTTGTTTGTCCTATATATGTAGCCTCGCAGTCATTACAGTCAATCTTATATACAACTTCGGTCATATCTTCTTTAGGAAATTTATCTTTCCCACGTTTAATTGCATAGTTTAATTTTTTTGGTATAGTGTATATAACATTTAAGCCTACTTTCTTCAAAGATCTCGCAATATTATTACTTAAATTTTTTATGTATAGAATTAGAATACACGACGAAAGATCAAATTCTTTATATACATTAACATTGTTACGTGATTTTTTCAAAAAACATGTTCTTTTAAAAACAAATTGTTCAATCAATTTCGCTGGAAAACAATTATTCGTTAAGATAACTTTTAACTATTTACTGTTTACAACTTTTAACTATTTTTAGATTTTTGGAATGAAACCATTCATCTGATAACAAAATAGCTTGATCAACTAAGTTGTTAATCGTGTTAACTTTATATTTAAAAGGGTGATAAGAGAAATAATTTAAATATCTCCCAGACGAAGTGGGTTTCTGGTACCAATCTGTTATCAATTTTCCATTCATTCAAATCACGGATATGTTTAAAAAGTTGATCATGCCATTCGTTTCAATTTCATGTGTAAATTGTAGACGGTGATAACAATTATTAAACGTATTCAGAAGGTCGCATTGACACAATTAATTTATATGTGCTTTAATATAGTTTAAATGTTATTTTATTGTATTTTATATATGTAGGAATTACGGATTGTGTCTTGTTTCGGATGGAAGAATAATGTATTACGAGAGATGGTTTAATATATATATTCAGACAACTTATTCGCAGTTCCACGTACTTTTCGTCTTCGCCGAATTCGGTGCTCTCCTCTCGAAACCTCGGGAGAGACGCTTTATATCCTCGTCAAACCCCGCGTGAGCCAATCAGGAAGCGACACATCGAGTGTTCAAATTCGCATATCTAACCATCGCATGGCAAAACAAGAGTACAAAAACTGTCTCAAGACAAATACGGGCTCGAGACAATAGACCCGCGAGTCACGACAAATTCCGGCCACGACCGATTCGTCAACACGAGAAATAACAATATACCAAAACAACTCGAAATTAAAACGGACTTAAGACGATACATTCCCGATTCCTACATATATAATAAAAAATAAATTTTGGCTTGTGTAAAATTAAAATAAGTAATAAATTAAAAGGCCAACTTAACGAGCTAATTAATTAGGTGTTAAAAATTTTTTTATTCTACGTCATGAAATAATACAAATGATAATTAGTAAACGTTTCAACTGTACGACAGTCTTTATCAATACAAATATCGCTTTGCTAACATGTCAATAAATTAAATAATTTGGAAAGACAGAACTTATTATACATGTAAAATATATAGACTTATAATATGAAAAAAAGCAGTATAACACATCATACTTGTTGGCTTGAATTACGGCTGATCGTTCGAATTAGTCATTAAAGAGCCTAATCTTGAACATCAGATTTCTATAGTTCTTTTTGAATAAAAGTCTAATTTTGTAATCTATGATGTAATTATATGTAATAAGCTGTGAAATAATTAATGTGTTAGCCTGAATATTGAATATTAGATTTTTTAAATAAATAGTGATCACTTACATCTATGTCGAGACGATAAAACTTCTTTAAAATATTTCTTATTAAAAAACATTATAAACAATGTGTACTTTATACGAAGCAAACTCAATATCTGTAAATCACAATGTCAGAACGCTGTATATATACCGCTATGCTAAGATGACATAGACAATTTAAATAGAGTCATAAAAACACAAAAAGACAGAGATAATCGTCAGAATAATTCGGGTGTCATATATAAAATATCGTGCAATAATTGTGATGCTACATATGTAGGGCAAACTAAAAGACAATTAGGCACAAGAGTAAATGAACATAAAAATATCAGATTGGATTCTTCAAGACACTCGGTGGTTTTTGATCATATTGTAAAGTTTACACATACTTTTAATTGGAACAACACAAAAATCTTGGATCACGAAAGGAATTATTATAAAAGGTTGATATCGGAAATGATATACATTAAAGAGGAAAAAAACAGTATCAACTTAAAAAAGGACACCGAGTGACTTGACGGTTATTGTTTTGATATTTTAGAAAAATTGTCTATGTCATCTTAGCATAGCGGTATATATACAGCGTTCTGACATTGTGATTTACAGATATTGAGTTTGCTTCGTATAAAGTACACATTGTTTATAATGTTTTTAATAAGAAATATTTTAAAGAAGTTTTATCGTCTCGACATAGATGTAAGTAATCACTATTTATTTAAAAAATCTAATATTCAATATTCAGGCTAACACATTAATTATTTCACAGCTTATATTACATCAAGAGACACGGTAGTGTCTCGCGACCAGTTAAGGGCGTAGCGGAGACACCGTGTATCTTAACGCGAGTCGGACATTTGAGTCTTTATAATATTTCGAATCCTCAATAATGGCTGAAGCAATCGAGTTTATACTAGACTTAATCGATAGATTGAGTTCGAATTATATAATAAAAGTGTCTTTATTTCTGCTCTACGTGATTTGTAAGCAGAGATATATAAATGCAAAGTCGAAATATGAAAAATTTCTATTAAGAAACGTCCCCGTCATCATTATCATCATTATCATCATCATTATCATCATCGACCACGCATACATAGTAGTATCGTGCTACACGTATTCACACGTATACAACACATGCGCACACATATATCACACGTACACAACACATGCAAGATGCATGTAGTGGTAATTTTGTCCATCTCGCACGTTTTACAACAGATGGCGATAGTGGCGCTCCGCCATATCGGCAGCGTGCGGGGTTATGTTGGCTAACTCTCTCTCTCTCTCTCTCTCTCTCTCTCTCTCTCTCTCTCTTTCTCACACACACACGCACACACACACACACACTCTCTCATTCTCACTCACTCACTCACTGTTCGTCTTGTGTACTTATTTAGTACATTCATGATCGGCAGCGTGCGGGGTTATGTTGGCTAACTCTCTCTCTCTCTCTCTCTCTCTCTTTCTCACACACACACGCACACACACACACACTCTCTCATTCTCACTCACTCACTCACTGTTTGTCTTGTGTACTTATTCAGTACATTCATGATTAAACATCTATATGCATTAATGTGAAATTTACTTACAATTAGTTTACTTGAAATATTCAATCTCTAAAGTGTTTATCTTATAAGATAGACAAAAAAATCTGAGTAAATAATAAGAAAAAAAAACAAGGATGACTATTATTGTCATAATTTTTTATCAATTAAGTACTCTCAACTATCCAATAATTAAATAAATACGTACAAATGTGCGCGCGTGTACACACATACACATATTGATATTAAAGAGATTGAAGGAGAGGAAGGAGAAGATAAAAATTTAAATATTCACATATATTTTCAAATATTATATATGAATTTATAGTTTACATATCTAATTAATAATGAATTTCTAATTATATTAAACATATCAAAATAAAGACATACATGTATTTATCAAATGAATAAAATTATTGAATACAGACTTAAAAAATTTATTAAACATAGACTTAAAAAATTAATTAATTAAACATATTCCAAATTTAGAAAAAATAAACTTTATTTATATATGCAACAGCTTTTTAAACTAAATTTTTAAATTCTATTTTATATTAGACAATTATCTCAATCAACATCTACGTCCACATTAGCTGCACTGCAGACTACCTCTACAGCCACATTATCTGCTCCGCGGATATAGCGTTATGCCAATACGATACATTACATGTACTTACTTACTTGCCTTTACTGTACCAACTCTTGTTCTTTCCACGTAATCATGTTTTTACAGTTATCGTTTGCTGTATATCTTCCAGCAAACTTTATTTCGTGTGAAGTGTATTTAATTAATTAAATCTCTGCGAAAGATTGAGAAGATGAAGCGATAATTCAAACTATGAAGACATGGTTACATGGAAAAGACAAGAGTTGATACAATAATAAAGACATACATGTATTTGTATCCTGCTGGCATAAGGTTATAGAAGTTGATTGAGATTGAAAAATAATAATGAAAATAATAAAAAAAATAAAGACACATGTATTTGTATCGTGCTGGCATAAAGTTATAAAAGTTGATTGAGATTGAAAAATAATAATAAAAATAATTAAAAAAAGGAAATATTCAATCATCATTTAAAAGCATATTTGAAATCTGTAGAATAAACAGTTTTTGCAAAAAATGTGGAGCATTTGAGCTCTAGTAAGTCTAAAAATAAATGTAAACATCAATTAATAATAACTGATGTTATATATATATTATATATATAAACCAATTTGTTGCAATATTCACTATAAAAGGTTGTAAGGGTAAGATGGCTAAAAGTGAATAATTTAAAAGATAGTTAACATAATTTTACATAAACTGAAATATTTCATAAAATAAAATATTTGTAATATTTCGAAGTTTATGTAAGATTATGTAGATACATAAAAATTATACCTTTACAACTTTTTATAGTAAATATTGCGAGGAATCGATTTATATGAGAAAAATTAAGGTAATTCTATTTTGAAAATATAAGTGACCTTTAAATAACCTTGAAAATCGCCGTTTAGGAAAAAGTCTGTGTCAACTTTTTCTTTTTCGAAATCCTGCAACTTTTATCTAAATTTAATAGAAAATGTATAAAAAATGCTCGACATTAGTACACACACACACACACACACACACACACACACATATGGGTAAATTTATATAAATAGGGTGCTTTAGGAGGAATGATCAGGATTCTAGGATATGATTGTACACATCATTTTAAGCAAAGAAGTTTAGATAAACATGTTTAATAATTGTTCTATTCCGGTCATAAAAATATACAAAAATGAATGATATAATCTCTAAAAACTCACCTTTAAAAAAAGGTAAAAAAAGGCGACCAGTTAAGGGCACGCCATTAACAAAAATTATCCATTGCAAACCCATGTAGAATCCTATCCTATTGCAAACCCATGTAGAATCCTATGAAAAATTAATCATTGCAAACCCATGTAGAATCCTAGGCAAAATTAACCATTGCAAACCCATGTAGAATCGTACCCATTGCAAACCTATGTAGAATCCTATGAAAAATTAACCATTGCAAACTCATGTAGAATCCTATGAAAAATTAACCATTGCAAACCCATGTAGAATTGTATTAAAAATTATCCATTGCAAACTTATGTAGAATCCTACATTGCAAACCCATGTACAATAGAATTGTATGAAAAATTATCGATTATAAACCCATGAACAATCGTAACAAAAGTAATGAAATAAAAAAAATAAAAAAATGTAGAATCGTACCATAAAAACTTATCTTTTAAAAAAAAAGATAAACAAGATGCCAAGTCCATGCGCCATGTGAAAAAGAAATAAAAAAATTTTAGTTAAAAAAACTGGGAGCGCTGCTAAATAATATTCTAACAATATTAAAATTAAATTGTTACTTTTAAACTCATTACAGTTAAAATATGTTTTGTGTTTAAATTAATTAATGTTACTTTAAGGTGCATTGTAATTTTGAAACTTAGCAGCGCGCCCAGTTTTTTTAACTAAAATTTTTTTATTTCTTTTTCACATGGCGCATGGACTTGGCATCTTGTTTATCTTTTTTTTTAAAAGATAAGTTTTTTTATGGTACGATTCTACATTTTTTTATTTTTTTTATTTCATTACTTTTGTTACGATTGTACATGGGTTTATAATCGATAATTTTTCATACAATTCTATTGTACATGGGTTTGCAATGTAGGATTCTACATAAGTTTGCAATGGATAATTTTTAATACAATTCTACATGGGTTTGCAATGGTTAATTTTTCATAGGATTCTACATGAGTTTGCAATGGTTAATTTTTCATAGGATTCTACATAGGTTTGCAATGGGTACGATTCTACATGGGTTTGCAATGGTTAATTTTGCCTAGGATTCTACATGGGTTTGCAATGATTAATTTTTCATAGGATTCTACATGGGTTTGCAATAGGATAGGATTCTACATGGGTTTGCAATGGATAATTTTTGTTAATGGCGTGCCCTTAACCGGTCGCCTTTTTTTACCTTTTTTTAAAGGTGAGTTTTTAGAGATTATATTATTACATCATAGATTACAAAATTAGACTTTTATTCAAAAAGAACTATAGAAATCTGATGTTCAAGATTAGGCTCTTTAACGACTAATTCGAACGATCAGCCGTAATTCAAGCCAACAAGTATGATGTGTTATATTGTGTTTTTTCATATTATAAGTCTATATATTTTACATGTATAATAAGTTCTGTCTTTCCAAATTATTTAATTTATTGATATGTTAGCAAAGCGATATTTGTATTGATAAAGACTGTCGTACAGTTGAAACGTTTACTAATTATCATTTGTATTATTTCATGACGTAGAATAAAAAAATTTTTAACACCTAATTAATTAGCTCGTTAAGTTAGCCTTTTAATTTATTACTTATTTTATTTTAATTTTTGTCAGGTATGTTTTAATGTTTATACACGGTTTAATGAGCGTTTGTGTTATGCGGTTTATGTAATATTTTAAATGACTATTATATAAATTGTCGCTCTATGATTTATATTATTTCGTAAATATGATACATATTTTTTTGTAATTTTTATACTTGAGAAGGACCCAAACCAAGGGTCGAAACGTCGTCCTTAATTTTAATTGATGTCTAATTAACAATAAAGATATTTTTTATGTTACTTGGGTCGTTAAAAATTATTTGATCTATTTTTTATTGTTATGTTATTTACATTCATTAAAGGACATTAGGATATACGTACGTAGAAAGAGGCGATGGTATGCGACTTGGTTTTTTGTTGCATGTTTTGTAAAATATATAGTAATATTATTAATAAAAATGTTAACTTCATGATGTAGAAATAATTGGATGGAGCATATAAAAGAAGAAGTAAAACCAGAGACATGAAACGGGAATTGCCAACCAATGGGAGCTACAAAGATCAAACGAGTAAATGGTTTTTGAATGCCGTTATACATATATTTCAATAAAAACGCAGATACTTGAGAACCGCCAGACAGAACCTAAAAAAAGGTAAGAATCTTCTCTCGACCGTACTGGCAAATATTATTTATTCAATCACGTTTCGACCCTTCTTTGAGTCCTTATCAAGTGATCTAGATATACATAGACAGAGATTAATACAATAAAAAACAATATTACAAAATGATAAAAAAAAGCGAAACATACTTGTAAAAATAAAAATAAAATTATAATTTTAATATAAAAAAACTGATAATCTCGGCTCAAATTATTGTGTTACAATAAAAATAAAATCTCGACGGCAATCGGAGCCTGTGCGGATGACATGCACAAAATTAATAAATTAAAATGAGATCTCAAATCAAACTCTTTTATTAAATTCTAAACCTTTCGACTCACTTCGGGTCTTCTTCAGTAGCTGCAAAATACAAAGAAACAAAAATAAAAGATAATCGGTACAATCAGAAAATTATAAAACTCGTATACATACAATCCGCAAATAAATTAAATATCATTCTCCTCCCTATTCAAACCGTCCGGCCGTCGGAGTGTCTCCCTAACGGTGACCATCGTCAGGAAGGAAGCAGAGCAGTGACTCCCTTACCAACACTAATCAACATAGTATAAATTAAACGTAGAAAAATCCACAAGAATTATAAATTAAAAACCGGGAAGAACACTCACCCCGACAGCAAAAACAGAGAGAAGACGATGTTACACGTGACACATCACTCTAACGACTGTGCGGTATTCTACCTCGACACAGTCGATACATATATACGCAAAAAACAAATATAAAAATAAAATATGAAAATAAAAATAAAAACAACTAAAACTTATCGGCACTCATGTCAAAGGTCTAACATAAAATCCGGTTATGTATAATCACAAAGCTAGATTTTGGTAAATTTTTCTATTAACAGATCAAAATTCTCGTTTAATTTATCGGTGTCGCTATGTAAATTTAAACTATTCCTCTGACGTTTTATGTGGATCATTTTGGATATCAAACGTTTACCTAAAAAATGCTCCTCGTCTAAGACTTTTACATCCTCCCAATTAAATTCATGTTTCAATAATCTATGTTCCGATATGACCGATAATTGTGACGCGTTTCTTTTTATGTTGCTGCGATGTTCTTTCATCCTAGTTTTCAACAATCTACCCGTCTGCCCTACATACGACGCATCACAATCCATACAATCAATTTTATAAACTACATTGTTATGGAGTTCCTTTGGTAACTCATCCTTGTGTACTTTGATGAATTTACGGAGACTGTTAATTGCTGTATAGGATGGAATGACATCCAAATCACGTGTAATGTCCTCGATTCTCTTCGATACATTATTAACATACGGAATATTAAAGTACGAAACTTTTTTCTGCGTTAGAATCTTGTCATTACATATATTTGCTCTATTGTTATGCAACTTATTATTGTAGCGGAAGAACAACTTTTTTAACCGCGCTTGTAATGTTTGAAATATCAAATTGAGAGGATAATTATTAGACAAAAGAACTCCAATCATAGACTCAAAGTTACCTTTATGGAATTTCGGATGAGATAGCCAAAAAACTCTATCTATGAGGCTGATAATGGTGCCCTTTTTATGGCAGAGAGGATGCTGCAATTCAAAATTTAAATATCTACCCGAATACGTCGGCTTATGAAACAAATCAAACTCAATGCTCCCGTTATTTATAATAATAGTGACGTCTAAAAAATTCAATCGGTTGTCGACCCCCTCCTCCATGGTGAACTGCAATCTAGGATGGAAAGAATTGAAAGTGTTTAAAGCAATTTTAAGCATGGAGGGTGGGGCCGCCAACGCGATATCGTCAACATATCTAAAATAAAATGGAAGTGGGTCGAAACGTTTAGAATTTAATAAATGAGTTTGATTTGAGATCTCATTTTAATTTATTAATTTTGTGCATGTCATCCGCACAGGCTCCGATTGCCGTCGAGATTTTATTTATAATTTTAAGATGTCAAGAACGAACATAGTGTCGGTTTGACAACACGTCAAGACTCTTAGAAGAGTTATTGGAGACTAAAACGACCTTTATTATTTTGTCGTAGATATTACTTAGATTGTCGGTATCCTTTTGTAAATTAATAGCGTTATTATTTTTCTTAATAAAAAACATTTCAGCGATTTCTTACGTGTTTTTCACTGTGCAAAATAACAGGCGAAGTCCAGTCAAAATCGTGATCGAATTCAATTTTATGTTTGCTGATAACTGATAAATTACTCGAATGCATTTTGATGTTGCTGAAATGTTCCTTTACACGTGTACATAGATGTCTTTTTGTTTGTCCGATGTATGACACATTGCAATCATTACAATTAATTTTGTAAACTACTTCAGTCTTTTTATCTGTAGGCAGTCTATCCTTGCCGAGTGTAATTAAATGATTCGGTTTTTTAGGAACATTATGAACAACATTAAATCCGATATTTTTAAAAATTCGATCGATATTGCCTAAGCTATTAACATAAGGTAGTGAAATGAAAGGAGACTTATCAACAACATTTCGCTCATTACTCGATTCATTTCATGTTTCTGTGTTTTAAAAAATTAATCCTTCCATTAACCCAACGATCAATTACATGTTTAGGAAAGCAGTTATTAAATAAAATCTGTTTCACGATATTAATATTCTCGTCGTAAAACTGGTCATTAGATAAGAGAATCGCGTGATCTACAAGATTAAAAATTGTGTTTATTTTATATTTAAAAGGGTGATTGGAAAAGAAATTCATATATCTGTTCGAACACGTTTCCTTCCTGTACCAATTTGTTACAAGCTTTCCACTAGACCGAGAGATCGTTGTATTCAAAAAATTAATACATCCGTCTGATTCCGTCTCATATGTAAAGGTAAACGGTGGTGATAATTATTAAAGGTATTAATTATTTCGTGGATTTTTGTCTTTGGAATAATAGCGTTTTACTAATAAATAATAGCGTACTATTGTTAATGAAGTAATTTTGTTTTTTATTGTATTAATCTCTGTCTATGTATATCTAGATCACTTGATAAGGACTCAAAGAAGGGTCAAAACGTTGTGATTGAATAAATAATATTTGCCAGTACGATCGAGAGAAGATTTTTACCTTTTTATATATTTCAATATTCAGAAAGTAAAGGCTCGCATAAATTCAAAATTAATAAAAGTAACTTAGTAGGCCAACAATCGAGCAAAAATTAGGTGTAAATAAAAACTTTTTCTTTATTATTAATATCCTTCACATGTAAACGTTTCGACCTCACTAAGGTCTTTTTCAATATAAAATTTAAAAATTAATAAAACATTAAAACATGATATAAAATTATGATATAAAAAAACATGATGTAATGTAGTATCGAAAGTATTTAATTAGAGAAAGCTATGTCAATTCGAAACTCGGATATTGCCAATACAGTAAAATGTTCTAAACAATTTTGTACAAGTCGTTCAAAAAAAACCTTTGGCATAATTCTTCGTTGATAGGCAAAGGAAAAGATGGTTAGAGTTTCTTTATGAGTCATTGTCTTAAAAAATCCGCACAGTCAAAAGTTGGAATTTAAGGAGTTTCGTAATAATCCGCACTACACAACTACATAAGTTATTAGTACTGAGAAAATTTAACAAAAGATATTTTATCGTAACGTGATAAATTACTCACTTCTATGTCCATATGTTGAAACAATTAATCGATAAATTAATTAAAATATCACAAGAGTCACAAACATTTTATATAATTGTTGTTATACGATTGAAAGTCAAAGTTAAAATGGGAAATGAACGTCGGTGTAAATTAATGTCTATACTGTTATATTTATTTGTCATGACTAAGATAATTTATCGAGAATGTCAAAATAACTGCTATCAAGCAACTCAGTGTCCTTGTTTAAGTTAATGCTATTTTTGTGTTTTTTAATATTGTACGGGATGTACGTACGTTGAATTATCGGGCGTGTGCCCGTCGTATGTTGTCGTGGAATGAGTGCTTCACGAATATACGATCGAGAATGTTTCTCTCTCACTTGCTTATATTTATTGAAAAACTCAGAAGGTAGTGACCGCACTCGAGATACAAGGTATAAATGCTTTAATTGAAATACAGCGTATAATGGTATACAATAGCGGCTAAGTCGGCCGCACGTGTGTCTCTCGTTGTCTCTGAGACGATTCTGATTTGTATTAGCGGGGACCGCGCACGATGGGTCGCGATCGGCAACGGAAACCCCCGAAAGCAACGACGAAGGACTCGACATATATATGTGCGGGTACCCGAATTCGAGCGGGTAGATTGACCGGGCGATACGCGTAAATAGTTTATTTAATACCAAACAAATATGTAGCATTTCAGATATAAGCCTTTTTTGGTAATTTTTCTCAATGTCCAGGACTTTTACATTTTTTCAATCAAATGAATGTCCTTCGTTTATAATGTGTTCAGAAATCACTGAGTGTCTCGTAAAGTCTAATTTAACGTTATTCATACGTTCTTTAATTCTGGTGCTCAATTGTCTCTTAGTCTAACTTATGTATGTCGCATCACAATCGTTGCAGTTTATTTTATAGATGACGTTAGAATCATAAGGTCGCTCATTCTTGTCCTTCTGTACTTTTATAAAACAAGAGTTTCTTAATGCAATGGTATCCTACCTTTAAGTCAGATTTTTTTATCGCAGATGCAACAAATTCTGAGATCGTCTCGATGTAAGGAAAAACAATATATTTTTTATTATCTTCAGTGTTATTATTATTGATTCCTATATTCTTTGTTTTAGTTTTATTGAGATTATTGATAGTGAAATTTTTTAATCTGCGTTTTATTTCTATAAAAATTACATCAAGAAGGTATCTGTTAAAAATTGTTAATAACACATTACTGTCTAACGCGAGCGGACATGTCACACACGCACACACACTATTGCGCTACAAAAAACAGATTATATTACCAAAATGAAAGGTTTACTTAATGACACTAGCACATACAAACATTTAAAAAAAGATCCGACTAATTCTTTGATAAATTGTTTAAAGTCTCTCCTTGGAAGCAAGGAAATTTTATCGATGATAACACGTATAGATTTTTAAATTGTAGCAAAGGTAATTTATCTCGAGCTTATGGTCTGCCGAAAGTGCATAA
This sequence comes from Nylanderia fulva, assembly GCF_048542155.1. Classification (NCBI taxonomy): domain Eukaryota; kingdom Metazoa; phylum Arthropoda; class Insecta; order Hymenoptera; family Formicidae; genus Nylanderia; species Nylanderia fulva. The sequence continues at coordinate 147,362 of NW_028189879.1, read as the reverse complement.
ATCTGACTCCACTGAGAATCATTATTTCCTCTATAAATAGCCCACACTATAATTTAGCCAACTTTCTTCACGAGTTAATACAAGGGTCACTATTTATATTTCGGGAATAGGAACAAAAACAAATAGTTAAGCTGCGAATATATTTTTATTGTTTTTCAAAGTACTCGCCACGATGATCGATACACTTTTGCATGCGCTTAAACCAATTTTCAAAGCATTTATTCCATTCCGAATGAGGTATCTCCAAAACATGATTTTTGAACGCTTCAATAGCTTCTTCGGGCGATGAAAATCGTTGACCACGCAGTTTATTCTTCACAGATGGGAACAAAAAGAAATCATTGGGTGCCAAATCAGAGCTGTACGGCGGATGACCCATCAATTCGATGTTTTGAGTGCTCAAATAGTCTCTTGTTTGAGCCGATGTGTGAGAGCTCGCATTGTCATGATGAAGAACAATCCGACGTCTCTTGTTTGTTTTCCTTATTTCACCGAAGATTTCTGGCAAACAGATGGTTGTGTACCACTCAGAATTTACTGTTCTACAATCTTCTAGAGGTACTGTTGCAATATGACCAGTTTTTCCGAAGAAACAGGCCACCATTTTCTTTGAAGTGCTTTGTGCGCGAACAACTTTTGTTGGATTTGGTTCATCTTGGAACACCCATACAGTCGACTGCTGCTTACTTTCGGGCTCATACAAATATATCCATGATTTGTCACCTGTCACGATTTTATAAACGTCTTTTAAAGCATCGCGATTGTATTTCTTAAGCATTTCTTTGCACCAATCGACACGAACCTTTTTTTGAGCGATTGTCAAATTATGTGGGATCCAACGCGAACATAACTTTCGCACAGCTAAGTGTTCATGTAAAATCGCATATATGCTGGTGGAACTAATGCTTAGGGATGCCTCAATCTCACAATAGGTTACATGACGATCTTGCTTAATCATTTCGTGCACAGCATCGATGTTTTCTGGCACTACAGTCGATTTTGGACGACCTTCACGAAACTCGTCGGACAGCGAACTACGACCACGATTGAATTCACTATACCAGCGATACACAGTGGTTTTTGATGAAGCTTCATCGCCAAAAATCAAATTAAGTTGATTGACGCACTCTTGTTGTGATAATCCACGTCGAAAGTCGTAAAAAATCATCGCACGAAAATGTTCACGATTCAGTTCCATTTTTTGCCGAGACGAAACTTTCAACTAAATATAAAATAAACAAATAGCGTCCGTATGACAAAATGTTCTGAGTACGTATATCGTCAAAAATGTCAAACTTTACGATGGAACCGTCAGATGGACTCACATGACATCAGTGTTGCCAATTCCCGAAATATAAATAGTGACCCTCGTATATAATAGTATCCCGAAACCTAATTCACATGTGACCAATAGTTGTGCATTGGTGAATAGATTGAATTGCATAAGATTGGAACCAAACTATAAATTGGTTTCACTTGATGTGGTCTCTTTGTTCACTAATATACCAATAGACAGGCCATTTCTAGTTTAACAAAAAGATGGGAGTACATAAAAGACAACACTTGCATTACTCAAGATGAGTTTATGAGAGGCATACAGTTTGTGTTATCTTCGAGTTTTTTCAAATTTGATAATTGTTATTACAAACAGATTTTCGGTACTCCTATGGGTTCACCACTCTCTACCATTATTGCGGATATTACCTTACAAAATATTGAGAAATTAGCTATTGAAAAATTACCGTTTAACATTCCGTTTTATTTCCGTTACGTAGATGACATTTTATTGGCAGTACCAGAGGACTCGTATGAAATAGTGACTAATATTTTCAATTTTTGTCACACAAGAATCAAATTCACGATAGAGGTGGGTTTAAATGATAAAAATGAATGATAAAATCAGTTTTTTAAATTTGACGATTATGAAAGAGGATAAATTAATAGTTAATTGGTACCAAAAACCATCCTATTCTGGGAGATATTTAAATTTCTACTCTCAGAATCCTTTAACACATAAAAAAGGCACCATGATTAGTTTAGTAGATAAAGTTATCAAATTATCCCATCCTTGCTTTTATTAAGAAAATTTGGAAAAGTTATACACATTTTATTAGATAACTGCTTTCCTTTGGATTTTATTTTTCAGACAATTAAGGACAGACTTTTTTATTTATTCTATTTATCTGACAATAATAATAAGGAGTTATCTGATAATAATAATAAAGATGCATAAACCTAACCTTATTTCGTGTTTCTTTATGTTCACTTAGTGGAAAATAAATTTAATTTAATAACAAAAAGTTTTGGATATAGAACTGCATTTCCAAAGGCCAAGAATCTCAATAACATCATAAAAATACACAAAGATAAGTTGGAACATACTAATGCGTGTGATGTCGTTTATAGAATCTTCTGCGGTAATTGTAATGCTACTTATGTAGGCCAAACGAAGAGAAAACTAAAAACTTGAGTCAGAGGACATCGGTCTGATATTCTCAGAAATGCAGCATCTCCGTCTGTAATATCTGTACACCGCGTGAACAATCATGAATTTGATTGGGACGGTGTACAAATTTTAGATGTTGAACATCGTTACAAAAAAACTGATTTCTGAGATGTTGCACATTAAGGGACAAAAGAATAGCTTAAATAAACAAAGTGACACCGAACTTTTCCCTGACGCTTACTCCTCAATTATCAATTCCTTATCCATCATTTAATTTTACCCGTTTTCCTTTTCTCTTTCCTTTCCCTCTCCCCTTTTGACTCCCCTCTCTTCTAGTTTTGTCGGTGCCTCGAAATATAATTGTTTTCATCGAGTGACTTTTATTCCGTTTGATATGTCGAGATAGATCGTTGTTTTTTGACTGATATCACTGCTATTCTAAAAGTATAATAAATATTCTTATTTATCCAATTATTTGTTAATATTAATTATTGTATTTAATTTGTCACTGAAGATGGTTAAATAATAACCGAAACGTTTGACAATTGATTGCTGTTATTATTTTATTACAACTTTACACCAAGATCGTGTACGTGCTCTTTGCCCATTTGTTACTCTTTAATTATTCTTAATATTGTTACTTCCTGGTTTTTCATCCCCTGAACGTCTTCAACCCCCTGAACATAATCGCTAGAAGAGTTGTTTATTAACAACCGGTGTGCGGATGTTTTCCGGCGTCATGATTAAATTTGATCTAATTTTTGCAACTAGCGGACGTATATCTCGAGACGAGAGCTTCTTTGCATTATAAATGCACTTATTATATTTCATTGGTTTCGTGTATTAGGTCTTTATATTAAAATTCATCTCCTTATTACGCGAGTGAGTGCGTGTGAGTGAGCGAGAGATGCTTTTGCGGGATATTACAAAAACCATCCCGAAGACGTAATATTTTGGGGGCTCGTCCGGGATTGAACAGTGTTCTCGTTCGTCCGTTTTTGGGTCAGTATATTAAAATACTTTACCCGGGAGTTGGACGGGTTGTGTGTACTTGGTTTTCAGCGCCGAATAGGAATCTTAATTTATAAACTTTATAACGCGGATCAGTTTTGTTAATACGGCGATAGTCGGGATAGTCAGGCTCGACGTTAATAGGAGTTAGTCGGTAAGGAATAGTAGGAGATTTCTTGATTTGGGTGTTTGCTTCTAAATCTTGGAGTTTTTGCGTGAGGTGAAAAAAATCTTGTTGTGAATCAATCGCTTGTTTTATCTGGTATCTGAGCCGTTTGAGCTGTACCCGTTTACCTGCCCTTCTCTTCATGAGAATGTTAAATACGACGGAAGCTCCCAAAATGAACTTAAGGACCAGTCCGATTCGCTACGCTCTTCGGCAGCGAAAGGGTGAGCTCGATTTGAGAGTAATGGTAGATAACCTCGTACACCAAGAGCAGTGTTCGTAGGCGCTACGCTCTTCGGCAGCGCCGGTTACCAATTCGCTACACTCTTGGTCAGCGAAAAGGCCGTTACCCGCTCTCGGAGATGTCTTATGTTATATGTAAATTTTAATCAAAACTCGGATCAGATTCCAAATGACTAAGCTTATAGTGGTATTATCAATTACCTTTTATTCTATAACTGGTCACAAAATTACAAGTCTAAAGTACTGAATTAGTCGTAACGTAAGAATAAAGAAAACGAAGGATGACAGTTGAAGTTCGGGGAGAACTATAGCTACGACAAAGGTTTCGTTAAGATTTCAACTGCGATGCACAGCGTTTTTCCAGGCCTATTTATACTCGAAATTTTACCACCTCCATCTATGAATTTTGAAGGAGGGAGGCCCTTATCTCGGTTTGTTTATAAGGTTTATAAACAACCCTGGCGATCCTGCATATCGGATGTTAATTTAGGATCAACTGAGAGCAATGAAAATTTGTCAATACGTGACGATAAGCAAATTCTAGCGATCCCGCGTATTGGATGTTAGTTTGAGTTAAGATAAATCTAACCGAGAGCGATGAGAATTTGTTGGTACGTGACAACAGCAACGAGCTACGAAAGATTGTGAAACGTGCCGAGAATCATCGCAGAAAATCAATATGCTGCATTCCCCGAGAAGTACCCGATCACAGGCCTCGTCTCGAGTGACTGTGAGTAAGGAGCCGACAGAAGCAGACTGCATTAGATGAGATTCGGCAGCTGCGAGAGAAGCGTCTCCAGCAGCAGATACGTTTTGAGGCCGAATTACAGCAACAGGACGAGGAGTTGCGCCGTTTACAACAAAAGATCTCCGCACGGGATACCCAGCTAAGTTTTTTCGATAATAGAACTTGCGGAGAATTTTTCGAAAACAGAGCTTTTGCTTATAAAATTCCCGATAATGATCTTTGCATAAAAATGAGCTTCAAGTTAAAGCCTGATACATTTGACGGAAAAGTTTCGCTGTGAGAGTTTCTCTCGCAATTTCTTTTGATCGCGCGCGCGAATAAATGGGACGAATCGACAAAAACGGTTGCTTTAGCCGCGACTTTTAGGGAGAAAGCGCAGACAGTTTTGGAAAATATAGAAAATTTTGATAACCTAAATTTCATCGAATTAAAATTGAAATTAAAACTTTTATTTAGTAAGAGAAACCTAACCCAGAATTATTATTCATTATTTACAAATCGTAAACAAAAGTTTGGAAAAGATTTAGCTTCATTCGATGCCGAATTAGAACGGTTGTCACGCCTAGCCTATCCGGAATGTTCCTTCGTGGTGAGAGACAAAATCGCGTGCGCACAATTCGTTTCAGCTTTGTCTGATGGTTTCTTAAGGAGGACTCTCCAATTAGAGGGAATAACTTCCTTGAATTTGGCCATTGAGAGAGCAAAAACGGTGAAAATAATTTAGAGAAAAAATTTTGAAAAAAGAAAAAAATTTTGGAAAATTTAACAGAAATTTTGAGAAATCGAATTTTTATCAGAAGGTGGAGAGAAACAGCGCGCGGAACGAAAACGAAAAGAACAAGAATGACACACGGAAAGATAACGAAAAGAAAAATTCTTTGGGAGGGAAATGGCGAGGAAATTTTTCCTTGAAAGGAAAAGAATGTTGAACGTGCGGGAAGACAGGACATTTTCGGAATGTCCTGAAGAAAAGGGAAACGCGTCTAATCTAGTTGAGCTGCGCGGGATGCGCTCAACTTGCTCACAAACCCCCAAAAATCGTTTAGTAGAATTTAGTGTCGCTAGAATAAGGAATAATGATTTTTATTATTATGGAAAAGTAGATGGTAGAGAATGTTCTTTAAAGATAGACACGGGCTCTGATATTTCCATTTTAAATAAAAAGTTGATAAATAACGATATGAAAAGGATTAGAATTAAAAATTGTAATCTTAGATAGTTTACAGGAGAAAAAGTAATTATCGAATTTTAAACTGAGGTTAAGGTAGTAAAAGTTAGAAAATATTCTATTATGATTCCTATGTTTGTTGCTAAAATAAATAATAATTGCCTATTAGAAGCGATTTTCTTAAAAAAATTAATTTACAGAATATTTTGGATAATGAATTCAATGATAAGGAAATAAATAAAGAAATTTATAATTGCTTTCGAATTGAAAATTCTTTTGAAACTCCATCTATCTTAAAAGAACTTTTTCAGAATAATTCAATCAATTTACAAAATACACAAAGAAATTTTCATCAACTTTTTGAATGATTTGTGCAATGTATTTTCAGAAACTATTGTGGCTGGCAATTGCAATGTAATCAAACATTAAAAATAAAATCTCGACGGCAATCGGAGCCTATGCGGATGACATGCACAAAATTAATAAATTAAAATGAGATCTCAAGTCAAACTCATTTATTAAATTCTAAACGTTTCGACCCACTTCGAGTCTTCTTCAGTAGCTGCAAAATACAAAGAAACAAAAATAGAAGATAATCGGTACAATCAGAAAATTATAAAACTTGTATACATACAATCCGCAAATAAATTAAATATCATTCTCCTCCCTATTCAAACCGTCCGGCCGTCGGAGTGTCTCCCTAACGGTGACCATCGTCAGGAAGGAAGCAGAGCAGTGACTCCCTTACCAACACTAATCAACATGGTATAAATTAAACGTAGAACAATTCACAAGAATTAAAAATTAAAAACCGGGAAGAACACTCACCCCGACAGCAAAAACAGAGAGAAGACGATGCTACACGTGACACATCACTCTAACGACTGTGCGGTATTCTACCTCGACACAGTCGATACATATATACGCAAAAAACAAATATAAAAATAAAATATGAAAATAAAAATAAAAATAAAAACAACTAAACTAATCGGCACTCATGTCAAAAGTCTAACAAAAAAACCCGGCTATGTAAAATCACAAAGCTAGATTTTGGTAAATTTTTCTATTAACAGATCAAGATTCTCGTTTAATTTATCAGTGTCGCTATGTAAATTTAAACTATTCCTCTGACGTTTTATGTGGATCATTTCGGATATCAAACGTTTACCTAAAAAAGGCTCCTCGTCTAAGACTTTTACATCCTCCCAATTAAATTCATGGTTCAATAATCTATGTTCCGATATGACTGATAATTGTGACGCGTTTCTTTTTATGTTGTTGCGATGTTCTTTCATCCTAGTTTTCAACAATCTACCCGTCTGCCCTACGTACGACGCATCACAATCCATACAATCAATTTTATAAACTACATTATTATGGAGTTCCCTTGGTAACTTATCCTTGTGTACTTTAATGAATTTACGGAGACTGTTAATTGCTGTATATGATGGAATGACATCCAAATCACGTGTAATGTCCTCGATTCTCTTCGATACATTATTAATATACGGAATATTAAAGTACGAAACTTTTTTCTGCGTTAGAATCTTGTCATTGCATATATTTGCTCTATTGTTATGCAACTTATTATTATAGCGGAAGAACAACTTTTTTAACCGCGCTTGCAATGTATGAAATATCAAATTGAGAGGATAATTATTAGACAAAAGAACTCCAATCATAGACTCAAAGTTACCTTTATGGAATTTCGGATGAGATAGCCAAAAAACTCTATCTATGAGGCTGATAATGGTGCCTTTTTTATGACAGAGAAGATGCTGCGATTCAAAATTTAAATATCTACCTGAATACGTCGGCTTATGAAACAAATCAAACTCAATGCTCCCATTATTTATAATAATGGTGACATCTAAAAAATTCAATCGGTTGTCAACCCCCTCCTCCATGGTGAACTGCAATCTAGGATGGAAAGAATTGAAAGTGTTTAAAACTATTTTAAGCATGGAGGGTGGGGCCGCCAACGCGATATCGTCAACATATCTAAAATAAAATGGAAATGACAATGGAATCGCAGCAATCGCTCTACTCTCCAAATCTTGCAACGTGATATCCGCAATGATCGGTGAGAGGGGGGAACCCATAGGCGTGCCAAAAGTCTGTTGATAACATACATTATTAAACATAAAATAAGTCGAGTTCATAATAAAACGAATTGCCAATAAAAATTCATCTCGTGGAATAATACACTCTTTTTCAATATACCCCCATCTGTTAATTAAACTATCAATAGCCATATCCAATGGTACGTTGGTGAACAATGATGCAACATCTAGTGAAACTAGCTTCACATTACTATCCACACATAAACCATTTAATTTGTTCACTAAATCAGAAATAGCCGAATCAGGTTTCGGAATTGCCTTATATATTATCTTATGTAAAAATTTTGCCAAGTAATAAAGAGGTGTATTCCTAGATGACACGATGACACGTAAAGGGCAATTCGGTTTATGCACCTTCGGCAGACCATACGCTCTCGGTAAAACCCCGTCCGTGCAGTTCAGGGATTTATATGTTGTTGAAGAAATGTAATTCTTCGTTTTCCATCTCATTAAAATTCCGTGTAATTGATTAATTAGGTTCCTAGTCGGATCTTTTTTAACAACAGTATAAGTATCCCGGTCAGCCAGCAAATCACACATTTTGTCCATGTACATATCTCTGTTCATCGCAACCGTGATATTACCCTTATCCGCCTTCATAAATAAAATATCGGGATTGTCTTGGATGAATTTACCCGTCAATTTGTAAGCCTTACAAAAACTATTTTTTGTGTGAGCTTTTTCTGACATGGAAATATGGAATTTATTTATTATGGGAAAGGCTCTACTTCTGACTGCAGATCGTTTTTCCACAGGGAGTTTAAAAATATTTTGTTCCATATTTTTCAACAACTCTATGGTGGTTTTATCTTTGTCAAATACTGGCAGACAGAAATTCTCTCCTAACCGCAACAAATCTCGAATTTCATACGGTATCGATACGGATGATAAATTTAAAAACCATTTTACATAAGATAATATATAAGGCAATTCCGAAACCTGATTCGGCTATTTCTGATAGTTTCCAATTAGTGAACAAATTAAATGGTTTATGTGTGGATAGTAATGTGAAGCTAGTTTCACTAGATGTTGCATCATTGTTCACCAACGTACCATTGGATATGGCTATTGATAGTTTAATTAACAGATGGGGGTATATTGAAAAAGAGTGTATTATTCCACGAGATGAATTTTTATTGGCAATTCGTTTTATTATGAACTCGACTTATTTTATGTTTAATAATGTATGTTATCAACAGACTTTTGGCACGCCTATGGGTTCCCCCCTCTCACCGATCATTGCGGATATCACGTTGCAAGATTTGGAGAGTAGAGCGATTGCTGCGATTCCATTGTCATTTCCATTTTATTTTAGATATGTTGACGATATCGCGTTGGCGGCCCCACCCTCCATGCTTAAAATAGTTTTAAACACTTTCAATTCTTTCCATCCTAGATTGCAGTTCACCATGGAGGAGGGGGTTGACAACCGATTGAATTTTTTAGATGTCACCATTATTATAAATAATGGGAGCATTGAGTTTGATTTGTTTCATAAGCCGACGTATTCAGGTAGATATTTAAATTTTGAATCGCAGCATCTTCTCTGTCATAAAAAAGGCACCATTATCAGCCTCATAGATAGAGTTTTTTGGCTATCTCATCCGAAATTCCATAAAGGTAACTTTGAGTCTATGATTGGAGTTCTTTTGTCTAATAATTATCCTCTCAATTTGATATTTCATACATTGCAAGCGCGGTTAAAAAAGTTGTTCTTCCGCTATAATAATAAGTTGCATAACAATAGAGCAAATATATGCAATGACAAGATTCTAACGCAGAAAAAAGTTTCGTATTTTAATATTCCGTATATTAATAATGTATCAAAGAGAATCGAGGACATTACACGTGATTTGGATGTCATTCCATCATATACAGCAATTAACAGTCTCCGTAAATTCATTAAAGTACACAAGGATAAGTTACCAAGGGAACTCCATAATAATGTAGTTTATAAAATTGATTGTATGGATTGTGATGCGTCGTACGTAGGGCAGACGGGTAGATTGTTGAAAACTAGGATGAAAGAACATCGCAACAACATAAAAAGAAACGCGTCACAATTATCAGTCATATCGGAACATAGATTATTGAACCATGAATTTAATTGGGAGGATGTAAAAGTCTTAGACGAGGAGCCTTTTTTAGGTAAACGTTTGATATCCGAAATGATCCACATAAAACGTCAGAGGAATAGTTTAAATTTACATAGCGACACTGATAAATTAAACGAGAATCTTGATCTGTTAATAGAAAAATTTACCAAAATCTAGCTTTGTGATTTTACATAGCCGGGTTTTTTTGTTAGACTTTTGACATGAGTGCCGATTAGTTTAGTTGTTTTTATTTTTATTTTTATTTTCATATTTTATTTTTATATTTGTTTTTTGCGTATATATGTATCGACTGTGTCGAGGTAGAATACCGCACAGTCGTTAGAGTGATGTGTCACGTGTAGCATCGTCTTCTCTCTGTTTTTGCTGTCGGGTGAGTGTTCTTCCCGGTTTTTAATTTTTAATTCTTGTGAATTGTTCTACGTTTAATTTATACCATGTTGATTAGTGTTGGTAAGGGAGTCACTGCTCTGCTTCCTTCCTGACGATGGTCACCGTTAGGGAGACACTCCGACGGCCGGACGGTTTGAATAGGGAGGAGAATGATATTTAATTTATTTGCGGATTGTATGTATACAAGTTTTATAATTTTCTGATTGTACCGATTATCTTCTATTTTTGTTTCTTTGTATTTTGCAGCTACTGAAGAAGACTCGAAGTGGGTCGAAACGTTTAGAATTTAATAAATGAGTTTGACTTGAGATCTCATTTTAATTTATTAATTTTGTGCATGTCATCCGCATAGGCTCCGATTGCCGTCGAGATTTTATTTTTATTGTAACACAATAATTCGAGCCGAGATTAACAGTTTTTTTATATTGTAATCAAACATGTTATCAATGTGAAAGACTTTCTCTTCATAAAACAGGTACCTCGTCGAATTCCGATTTACTTAAGGAAAAAGGTAGATAAAATAATTGAAGATATGAAGGAACAAGGAGTTATTGAGGAATTACAAAGTCCCTGGATTTCTCCGGCCGTGATGATGAGTAAAAAAGGCAGTTTGAGATTTTGTGTTGATTACCGGAAGTTAAACAATGTCACGGTAAAAGATTCTTATCCTCTTCTCAGGATCAATGACATTTTAGATCAGCTTTCAGGTAATTGTTGGTTTTTCATATTAGATTTGAAAAGTGGTTATTAAGTTTAAAGTCCGACCGGAAGACAAAGAAAAGACGGCCTTCTCGATCGGCAGAGGTCTTTAGGAATTCACGGTAATGCCGTTCGGTTTATGCAACGCCCCCGCGTTTGAGCGGCTCATGGAGAAAGTTTTACACGGTTTATTGTCAAAAATATGTTTAGTATATTTGGATAACGTAATAATTTTTGGAAAAAGTTTTGAAGCAATGTTCAGAAATTTAAATTTAGTATTCTCGCAATTAAAAAAAGCGAATTTGAAAATTAATCCAAAGAAATCTGTTTTCTTTCAAAATTACGTGAAATATTTGGGGCGTGAAATATATAATTTCTGAAAAAGGTGTAGCTGCAGATCCGGAAAAGATTGTTGCCGTGAGAAATTGGCCAATCCCTCATACAAAGAAACAGTTAAGAAGTTTCTTAGGATTTTGTTCGTATTATAGGAAATTTGTGAAAGAATTTTCCTCTTTGGCAAAACCTCTTTACATGTTAACGGAAAATCAATTGTCAAATCCAACTGTCTACATTATTAATACAATGACTTTCAAGATCATCCATAACCATATCAGCCATGATTGATGATAACGAGGACCCCATTGGACATTCGTGTTCATAGTACTTCTTGAGAGTTATTGTATTAATAATTTGGACTTTATTATTCTAGTCTTTTAGATATGTGGACGACATATTCTTGATGGCTACTAAGCCAGAAATGAAACTAATTTTAGAAAGTTTTAATGGTTACCATGAACGTCTCAAATTCACGCTCAAAATTGAGAAGAATGGGTCCTTAAATTTTTTGGATATGACAGTGATAAATAATAGTGGTAAATTATATACATACTGATATAGAAAACCTACTTTTTCAGTTAGATATCTTAATTTTTACTCCAACCAGCCACTTAATTATAAAATTAACACCATCAAAACTTTATTAGATCGAGCAATTTTATTATCAGATGTTAGGTTCCATGAAAATAATATTAAAATTGTTAAAAAGATTTTAGTTAACAATGGTTTTCCGAAACAACTTATAGGTACACATGTACAGAGTAGAATTAAGGCATTGAAATTCAGAAATACGTCGGAAAGTGATTATGAGCGACTTGAGAAAAAGTTTGATACGAAATCCACGATGTCTTTGCCTTATGTAAAAAATTTGAGTGAGAATTTAAACATAGCTCTGAACAAGGTTGGCATCAAAGTTGGCATCAAAGTTGTACACACCATTCCGAAAAGTTTTAATAGTTTAATTATCAAAGGCAAGGACAGGGTGGACATCGGCTGTAAAACAGACGTAGTTTATAAGTTAAAATGTAACAACTGTGAAGCAACATATACGGGACAAACGAAGAGACAATTAGCTACACGTGTTAAGGAACATTACAATGACATAAAAAAACAGTAATTACAATGTGGTCAGTAAACATCGTGCTTTACATGGTCATGATTTTAATTAGAAAGACCCTAAAATATTACATTGTGAAAAAATAATTTTACAAAAAGATACAGAAAATTTAAGCCTGATATATGATTTATTGATACAGAGAGTATAAGTTACAGTTTGTTGTTTGTTTTATCGTCATTTATTTATTGCTTTTCTCTGTGTGCTTTATTTATTTGGTGGTATGTTTTATGTACAATACTGTCTTTTTGTGATTATCATCGTTATAATTTGTTATGTACCTCGGGTAAGGCACAAAGGGTCGCGCCAAATTAGGATGAGGATCCGGGGCGTCAGGGCTTGGATCGAAATGGCTGTACAAATGCACTTCACGTTTCACTATTAAAAACTCTTTATTTGAATTAAACACTTGGCGTTATCTTTATTTCCACAATGTTACACTTTGTAGTTACTTAACTAATCAAGCGAAATCGGTTACGTATGATTTCGTGACTCGCGCGCGCGACTGCGATAAGGTGTTATAGACCGCACGCGGTTAGCGAGGTTACTCTTAAGTATCGACTCGAGAGCGACTCTCGGGCGCGTCTCCTGCTCCGTTTCTATAGTTTCGCTTTTTGGAAGTTCCTTGATCGGAAGGGGTGTCTGGCAACGGGCCCCTTCGGTGTTGTATGCGAACATAGCGTAGGGAATCCACTCGTCCCAGTCTGTCTGGTCATTATTTATGTAATGTCTTAGATATTTGGCTAGAGTACGATGGGATCACTCTAGCGCTCCGTTGCTTTCCGGATGATACGCGGTGGTTTGGATCTTATCGATTTTGAGTAGCTTGCACGTATTTTTGAATATGTCGCTTATGAAATTAGTTCCTTGATCGGTTAATATTTTTTCAGGAATTCCATGCTCGCAAATTATTTTCGTGGTAAATTCTTTTGCGATTGTATTTGCTTCCTGATTCATGATTGGTATCGCTTTACTAAATTTTGTCAGGTTATCCTGAAATGTCAGTAAATATCTGTCCGTTATTAGTAATCGTCAACGGTCCGAGAATATCTAGTGCGCATTTCTCGAAAGGTTTTTTCGGCGTATCAGTTATGACGAAGGGCATTTTTACTCGTCGCGCTAGTTTATTTTTTTGGCAGAATTCGCATTTTGAAATATATCGCTTGACATCTTTGGTTAATCCTGGCCAATTGTGATTTAAGCGAATGCGTCTAATCGTTCGTTCGATTCCTTGGTGCCCGCCTATCAGGGAATCGTAATATTTGTGGAGCAATTGTTGTTTTTCCTCTTCCGTATATACTTTAATTTCATCGACGGATTCTTCTTCTTCTAGTTTGAAAATTTCTTTTTCTCTTTCTAGTGTGGAGATTTCTTCTTCTCTCCTTTCTTCTTTCGTGTTCCGCATTATGTTGCGACTCAGGGCGTCGGCATTTGTGTTTGCTCGTCCGGCCTTGTGGATAATCTCGTAGTCATATTCTTCTAATTTTAGTCTCCAACGTGTTAATCGGGATCCGGGATCTGTCACGTTAAATAATTATATTAGTGGTTTATGGTCTGTGACTATTTTAAATTTTGTCCCGTATATGTACGGTCGAAAATGTTTGACAATCCATACGATGGCTAGTAATTCTTTCTCTGTCGTGTTGTAATTTTGCTCTGCCCGAGATAACACTCTGCTGGCGTAAGCAATGGGCCCGTCGTTGCCTATCGGCCCTTGCGAGAGCACGGCTCCGATAGCATAATCGGATGCGTCTGTTGTTATATTGAATCCTTCTGTAAAATCGGGATATCTTAATACGGGAGCTGTTGTTAATTTTTCTTTTAATGTATTGAACGCATTTTTTGTTCATTGGTCCATTCAAATTTTTCATTCTTCTTTGTTAGTTTAGTTAGAGGTTTTGCGATTCGCGAGAAGTTTTCGATAAATTTTCAGTAATAGCCCGCTAGCCCTATGAAGGATTATATATCCTTGATTTTTGTTGGCGTCGGAAAATTTCTTACTGCTTCTATTTTCGAAGGATCTGGCATTATTCCGTTTTCCGATATGATGTGGTCTAGATAAGTTATTTCCTTCCGCAGAAATTCGCATTTGTCCGGTTGTAACTTGAGATTATGTTTTCGTAGTCTTTGTAGTACTTTGACGAGTCTTCTATTGTGATCTTCCAAGCTGGATCCATAGATGACAATGTCGTCTAGGTAAACTAAACATTTTAGCCCTTGTATCCCTGTTAAGACAGAATTCATTAATCGTTGGAAAGTGGCTGGCGCGTTTTTCAATCCAAACGGCATTCGGTTGAACTCATAGTGTCCATAGGGAGTAGAAAATGCGGTTTTACTTTTATCGTTCTCGGCCATAGGTATCTGATGGTATCCTAAGGCCAGATCTAACGTAGTGAAATACTTTGCGTTCCCTAGCTGGTCCAATATGTCGGTGATATTTGGCAGTGGAAACGAGTCGCCTATCGTTAGATTATTTAATCGTCGAAAATCTACGACTATTCTTAATCTGGGTTGTCCAGAAGCATCTGCCTTCTTCGGTACTACCAATAATGGCGCGTTCCATTGGCTAGTACTCATTTGAATTATTCCGTCCTTCAACATCTCCTGTACCTGTTTATTAATCTCCGCCTTGTGTTTCTCTGGAAGGCGATAGGGTCTCACGTTCACGGGGAGGCTGTCGGCCTGTGTATGTATCTCGTGTTCTACGGTTGCGGTGCAGGTTAATGGATCTTCATTTAGATAAAATGTATCGCTGTACTTCTTGCATATTTTTATTATAGTTTGCTTTTCCTCTGAATTTAAGTGATCTATCCGTAATAATTGTCAGATTCTCTCGCTTTGTGATGTCGAGTTATACGCGTCACCTACTCGTACAGTATATATCTTGTGTGTGTTATCTTCACATGTGTTTTCTACGTTTACGAGTGGCGTATCAATCTCTACGGTAGTGTCAGTCGTATTAATCATGCTGACAGGGCATCGAAAATTTTTCATTTCCTTATCCGGCTATAGCCTTTTCATTAAATATAAATATAAATTGAGAGTGTTAAACAGGCAATAAGAGCCACATCGCGGATGACAGTGCGTTATCCCAACGAAACTAAATTTTTTCGTTAGGATTAAAACCTGTGCACAAGGTACTAAATTTTTACTTGGACACGGCCAAGATTTAAAATTGGAATCATCTCTACAAGAGATTTAATTCCATACATCCCCTGTTCCCCCCTTAAGGAAATAAATGCGAGAGAAAAATTTTAAATCTTGGCCGTGTCCAAGTAAAAATTTAGTGCCTTGTGCACAGATTTTAATCCTAACAAAAAAATTTAGTTTCGTTGGAATAACGCACTGTCATCCGCGCTGTGGCTCTTATTGCCTGTTTAACACTCTCAATTTATATTTATATTTATATTACGGAGCCTTGTTAAATTCTTAATTTTTCATTAAAGTATATTTAGGATAACTTTTGAAAAGAAAAATAATTATAATAGTTGTCTAGAAAATATAAAGTTTCTAATAAGAGATGGACATATATAATTAAGAGAGATAAGGAAAAAAAGTATGTTTGACATTTTAAATAAAAAGACAGAAAGATATAATCGTTGATGGCAGTACATAAAGTATATCGTAATTGATCGGTATAATATAATTACTCTCTACAACAAGAAGTTACTTGTCGTATTCCGCGAGCTGTACTTGGGGCGGAGAACCCCTGCGACTCAACAATTTTGCGTGTTTTCGGAGGTCGGGGGCGAGCGCAACGAAAGAATTTCTTAGACGATGTCCCGGCGATAGAAATTATTACCGGAGGTTTGATCACACCTCGACAATGAATTTCTAAACATACGCTGACAATCCCCTTGCTCTCACCCGCGATTCCGAACAATGTACGCGCGATTTAGGCATTTAAAAGCAGCCGTATAATGGCGAGAAACGCCTTCTCGACGTCGTCGGTTCGTTTTCTTAATAATTCGACGATAATACGCGCAAGTAATTCCGCAGGATCGTGAACGCCAACAATTTCCTTATTTCGTAATTTACAATAATCTTCGCGCGCAAAATCGGCAGTGCGGGCCACCAGGTATCATGTTTCATGCCGCGCGCACGTGATCCGTGCGGTATGCGCGACAACAAACGAGGACACTTTAAGGGCGCGCACGCTATTTCACGCAGAAAATTTTAATAATTTATGATTTAAATTTATGATAATTTTAATAATTATTGTTTCTTGACATCTGAAGAAGCAGTTTTAATATGACCACACAAATAGTAAAATACTATATACGTTCAATATAGTGAGAATATTTAAATGTAAATTGAAGAACTATATTAATGTATTTAGAACAACGATTTACAGAAGAGACACAAAAGACACGGCAAGAAAGGAACAAAAAAAGACAACTAGATAAAACAGTAGCATAAATTGGTAAGAGTCAGTTGGTAAAAGCAGTCGCCCGGTTAGCGGAAGCTCGGGTTCGATTCCCGATTTAGCCGGCTTTTTCGGTATATTTTTCTCGTCTACATTAATTTTAGAGGGGTAACGGGAAAAGGAATTTAAATCTTGATTTGAGATTGTTCCTCGTCTTAGCAAATTGCTAAGTATTATATTTGGCTCTTCACAGCGATACATTCTCTATCCTTGTTATTAACGATAAGAGCGTTCTAGCCATATTATTGTTAGTAGCATAAATGTTTTATTGAATGTTCTGAAATATTGCTATCTTCGATATAACGTCTAGAACACATTCTTCTAACACCTCCTCTTGTTCATGACGTCATCTTCAGGATCTCGAGATATGTTGAAATTTTTATCCATAATATACTCTTTGTAAGCAAGTCAGCTACTTGTTCATTTGTTGAGATGTAGCTAACAGTTACATCTCCTGCTTCTTGCTCTTGTCTAATATGATGAAAACGTACTCCAATATGCTTAGTTTTCTTGTGGAACTCCGGATTCTTTGACCTCGCTATCGCTGCTTGATTATCTACTTTCAGTTCAGTCTCTTTTGCTTGTTTTAAACCGAGATTTCAGTAATGGTCGTAACCACAAAAGTTCCTTCAATGCTTCCGAAATTGATATATTCTGCTTCTGACGATGAGAGAGCTGTAATTCGTTGTAGACTTGATGACCAGGCTATTGGTCCTCCATGTAAAACAAATATATATTCAGATGTTGATTTTTTCTTTATCAAATCTCCAGCATAATTAGAATCGCAATATTCAATTATTCCATCTTCTATTTTTTTATTGTAGCACAAAAAAAATTAATCGTGTTCTTGAGATATTTCATAACATGTTTAACTGTTTTCCGATCGAATGAATGCAGTTTAGATGGATTATTCGAAAATCGAGCAAGTGTATTCACAGCATATGAAATGTCTGGCTTTGATATTAATGCTATATCAGACAGCTCACAGCTTCTCGATAAGGAAATCTCTTCTCACTGAATTCTTCTTTATTCTTCAGCTCCGATAATTTAACAGAACAATTCATTGGTGAAGTTGTCGTTTTACTGTTTTCCATTCCAAAACGACACAGCATCCGAGAAATATATCCTTGTTGATCAATGTAGAGTGTCTTCATTTTTCGATCACGTTTTATTTCTATGCCGACATAACATGATGGTTCATGAAATGTAATTTTAAATTTTCTTTTTAATGAGGAAATAAAATCCTTTAATAATTTTTTATTTTTGCATGCTATGAGTCCATCATCAACATACTTTGCGGTATTATATGATGCGCGCGTGCTTGTTCGGTAATTAATGTCTTGCCAATATCGCGAATCGGGAGAGGATATTTTAGACGGAATAATAATTTGTACAGTAGCATTTTACTGCGTTTATTCGAGTCACACAAAATATATAAACTCTTTACTCTCCACCGAGGAAAACCGTGTATCGCGAACGCGAGTCAAATTCTATCTGCCTCTTTGAGGCCGCGCATTGTCTCGTTTCTCTCGATCATTCCACGACCTTATTTTTATTTTTAGGTAATTAGACTATATATTATTCTCAGGTACTTTCGCTTTTTATTATGTACGGAAATCGACATTTACTTTCGTCATGTTAGACGCTTATTTGTTTATTTATTATTTTGTGTCACCGGTCGCGATATTCTTAACACTCGTCGCTTGTAATATATTTTAATTTTGTATGAATTTTACTTTATATATATTTTCATTTCGTAATATTTTATATGCTTGTGGCATTTATCGCCACAGTACCCCCCTTCTAGTGGTTTTCTAATTTTCGACCTCGTGTTATTGCACAATTATTTTATTACCGCCTATTCGTCGATTCGAGTCGTCATTAGTCACCGCGTCAATGTATAATCTCGCGTGGAGAGATAAAAAAAAAAATAAAAATTAATAATAATATAAATTAAAAAATTTTGTCCGACACGCCGCGTTACATTGTATATCGATCCGGGAATTGGACCCTTCGACCGCTTCTTGTTCGTGTGTCTCGTCCTTCACTCGCTGGTTGCGCCTCATTTGGCTGCTCCGGGTCCAGTCTCGTCTCTCTGTCTCCAGGAGTCCTTGCCGTCGGCGACGCTTCGTCATTCTGTTTCTCTGTAATCAAATATGCTGGTTTTAAACGATCGATGGATATCGTTTGCTCTTTCCCGTGCATACGCACGACAAAGGTTTTCTCTCCTCGTCGAACCACCGTGTAGGGCCCATCGTACGGCATTTGCAATTGTGTTTTCGGCCCGTCGTGCCGAACAAACACACTCTCCGTGGTTCCCAGCTGCTTAAATACAAACGGGCGTCGTTCTCCGTGCTGCGTGATTTCGACCGGCCGGACCTCCTCGAAATGACGTCGCAACTCCTTGACGAAATTGCTGGCGTCTCTCTCCTCGCCGGACTGCTTATTTAAGAATTGTCCTGGCAGTCTGAGCGCCTCTCCATACACCAGCTCGGCCGTCGTTGCCTGCAGATCGTCCTTCCACGCCGCTCTTATGCCCATCAGAACTGTCGGCAGCACATCCGTCCACCGGTCCTTCTGATGGCACTTGATCGATGCTTTTAATTGGCGGTGCCATCGTTCTACCATGCCGTTGGCCTGGGGGTGATAGGCAGTCGTCCTCAGGTGGTTAGATCCTAGCAATCCGCTCAACTCCTTGAAGAGGTGCGCCTCGAATTGCCGTCCCTGGTTGGTTGTTATCCTCAACGGCACGCCGAATCTGCTTATCCAGCCGTGGTAGAACGTCCTCGCAACTGTTTCTGCCTCCTGGTTCTCCATGGAAAACGCCTCCGGCCAGCGCGTGAATCGGTCGATGCAGGTCAAACAATATTTGTTTCCGTCCGATATCGGCATATTAATAATATCCACGTGCACATGCTCAAACCTTTGACTCGGTTACTCAAAAATGCCTCTCAGTGATTTTACGTGGCGTGTAATCTTTGCTCGCTGGCACTCGATGCATGCGCGTGCCCATGTACTGCAATCCTTTTTTATTGACGGCCAGACGTAACGCTGTGTCACTATCTTCACCGTCGCTCGTATCCCCGGGTGTGCCAGTCCGTGTAGTATGTTGAATGCGGCCCTTCGAAAAGGCCTTGTCAAAAATGGTCTCGGAATCTTTGTCGTCGTATCGCACCATATCGTAGTGCCTGCGCCTGGAATTTTTATTTTTTCTAATTCGAGTTTGCTCGTGCCCTCGATGTATTCGTTGCACTCTGCATCGTCCTCCTGCGATCTCGCGAGTGCCTCGTAATCGAGCGGTGTTTTTACTTCCTCGATGCGCAATAGCGTGTCCGCCACTACGTTCTCTTCTCCTCTCATGTGTCGTACGTCCGTCGTGAATTGTCCGACAAAATCCAGATGCCGAAATTGTCGCGGCGTGCATTTTTTAGGCTTTCTTTGAAATGCATACGTGAGAGGTTTGTGGTCCGTATAAATTGCGAAGGTCCGTGCCTTGACCATGTGGCGAAAGTATTTGATTGCTAAATAAATCGCCAAAAGCTCTCGATCAAATGCGCTGTATTTAGCTTCCGTCGGGCTTAATTTTTTCGAGAAGAAGCTCAGTGGTTCCCACTCTTCTTCCGCTCGCTGCTGCAGTACAACTCCCACGCTGCTGTCTGATGCGTCGGTGAATAGGGCAAGCTCCGCGTTCACTTTCGGGTGCGATATCAGAATAGCTCGCACCAAACTACTTTTTGCGTCCTTGAACGCCTGTTTCGCTGCCAGCGTCCACTTAACGAGCGTCTTCCCTCTGATATTGCCATGAAGCAACTTGTTTAATGGCGCCTGAATTTCCGCGGCTCTTGGCAGACATCTCCTGTAGAAATTGATCATGCCAAGATACCGCCTCAATTCCTTCGTTGTCTTCGGCTCCTCGAACTTCTCGATCGCCCGTACGCGCGCCGGCAATGGTCGCGTGCCGTGTCCGCTCACTTTGTATCCGAGGAATTTCACTTCCGTTTGTCCGAACACGCACTTTCCCGGGTTAATCACAACGCCATATGTTTGTAATCGCTCGAACAATATTTTAAGATGTTCACTATGCTCTTTGGCCGTCGTTGACGCGATCAGAATGTCGTCAATGTACGCGTAACAAAAGTCGAGTCCGCGCAAGACCTCGTCGATAAACCGTTGGAAAGTCTGCGCCGCGTTTCTCAATCCGAACGACATATACGGAAACTCGAACATGCCGAACGGCGTAGTGATCGCGGTCTTCGGAATATCACTCTCCGCCACCGGTATCTGGTGGTACGCGCGCACTAGGTCAATCGTCGAGAACACCCGTTTGTCTCTTAGTTCCGCATCGAAGTTACGAATAGACGGCGCGAATCCTGGCCTTGATCACCGGCCGTCATCAGTGACGGGCCATCGCGTTTCCCTGCGGCTGTCCGGCACACGGGGGCTCACATCTTCGTGCGTCCGGTCCGAATCTCCAATGGAAATAACAGAGATTGTTCGACGCGTGACCCCGGACGCGAGAGCGCAATCGCGAACGCTCCCGCCTGCGATGACCACCGCCGTCGCTCCGGCGAGGTTCTCGCTCACCCAATACCTCGATGCATTTCCGCAAGCCGGTCATTTGTTCCGCGAACTCTTGCTGCATGGCCATCCGCATCTGCGTCATCTGCACGTTGATCCTGGCTTCTAATGCAGCTATTCCGTTTGCTTCGGCACCCGCGAATGCCGTCGGCCGAGCCGCTTCCGCGACGTGCACCGCGGGTGCTCTCGTTGCTTCCACGATCGCGTCCGCCATATCCGCGAGCGTCTCCAGCGAATCTCCCACACGCGTTACAAGATGCGGCTGCAAGTACACGGGTAGTCGGCTCAACCATATGGTTCGCAGGACCTCGTCCCCGACGACATTACCGGCGAGACCTCGAAGGTGCCGCAAAAATTGTGTCGGTTTGCGATCGCCTATTTCCTCGTGCTCCAGGAGCCGACGCGTCTTGTGCTCCTGCGACAAGCTTAATCTTTTGATCAGCTCGCATCTTAAAGTTTCGTACGCTCGTTCCGCTGGCGGATTCATAATTATGTCGTGTACCTCCATCGCGTGTCGCGGACCGATCGCCGTAAGTACAGTAACCGAATTTGGTCGCGTCCGTCGTAATTCCAGCGGCCCGGAAGCTCCGATCTATTATCTTAAACCATAGTTCCCGATCCCCAGAAGTAAATTCCGGCATTCTCATGCCTACGCGATTTACCTCGGCGCCCGCCATTAACAGGCAAGGTCGTTCTACCGCTTATTGCGACGTCCTCGGCACAGGCAGTGCATCTCGTTTCGGCTGCTCGATTTGGATTAGCGGAGGGGCAGCCCCGTCGTCGCGCGTCAACACCATACTGTCACTTTTCTATCCACTCTCCAAAATCCATATCACGATTTGCGGCAATGTCCACAGCACTTCGCGTCACCTTTAATCACGTCGGGGTCACCACTTTGGGGTATTATATGATGCGCGCGTGCTTGTTCGGTAATTAATGTTTTGCCAATATCGCGAATCGGGAGAGGATATTTTAGACGGAATAATAATTTGGTGTTGTACAGTATATTGTATTTTACTGCGTTTATTCGAGTCACACAAAGAATATAAACTCTTTACTTTCCACCGAGGAAAACCGTGTATCGCGAACGCGAGTCAAATTCTATCTGCCTCTTCGAGGCCGCGCATTGTCTCGTTTCTCTCGATCATTCCACGACCTTATTTTTATTTTTAGGTGATTAAACTATATTATTCTCAGGTACTTTCGCTTTTTATTATGTACGGAAATCGACATTTACTTTCGTTATGTTATACGCTTATTGTTTATTTATTATTTTGTGTCACCGGTCGCGAAATCCTTAACACTCGTCACTTGTAATATATTTTAATTTCGTATGAATTTTACTTTATATATATTTTCATTTCGTAATATTTTATATGCTTGTGGCATTTATCGCCACAATACAAACATAGAATCATCCAGTCATCCGTATTAGCATCTCTTGTAAAAATGCATGGATCCGAGTCCGATTGTATTAAATTATCTTGGCAAACTTGATTTCGACGTAACTAGCAATTTTATTTAATTCTTTCACGACGTTTCAACCATTTGGTTGTGGTCCTTATCAAGTGAAAATTCTATAACATAATATTACACAATCGTTTTTATCAATGTTGAAACATACAAGAAACTATCTAAATGTTAAGTTAATAATATAAAGCCACAATCTCCACTTGATTCCTCTCGACCTATAGAGCCAAACGCGATGTTTTTGCGACAATTATGAAGGAAAGAACATTTTGAAAAGGAATTTGAATCCTATGGTTGGGATCTCAAAAATTCCCCCTGTTCCTTCTCTTAACATCCCCTGTAAAGAAATAGGCGAGAAAAATATTGGTCCGAAAGTCGGCTGAATCGGGACTCGAACCCGAGACCTTCCGCTTGCCGGGCGACTGCTCTTCCAACTGAGCTATTCAGACACTTACGAATAAATATTTTTCTCAATGTTTATACCCCCCCACCCCCCAAAGCGTCGTAATTAGGTCCAGACGCGCCGAACAATAATGCGAATACTTATTTAGTCAGCTCTTTTAATTTTTAAAGCCACAATCTCCACTTGATTCCTCTCGACTCATAGAGCCAAACGCGATGTTATTGCGACAATTATGAAGGAAAGAACATTTTGAAAAGGAATTTGAATTCTATGGTTGGGATCTCAAAAATTCCCCCTGTTCCTTCTCTTAACATCCCCTGTAAAGAAATAGGCGAGAAAAATATTGGTCCGACTTTCGGACCAATATTTTTCTCGCCTATTTCTTTACAGGGGATGTTAAGAGAAGGAACAGGGGGAATTTTTGAGATCCCAACCATAGAATTCAAATTCCTTTTCAAAATGTTCTTTCCTTCATAATTGTCGCAATAACATCGCGTTTGGCTCTATGAGTCGAGAGGAATCAAGTGGAGATTGTGGCTTTAAAAATTAAAAGAGCTGACTAAATAAGTATTCGCATTATTAATAATATAAATATAAATTTTATAAACATACCCAATAATTAAACTGAGATTAACGCAACATCACACCGGTCTTATTTAAAACTAATAGTTAAAAGTTAAAAGAGGAACACGTCCCATCGCTATGATGTTTCATCAACGACTAACTTTGAAACGCGACACTAAACAATCTTTATTATTTTGTCGTAAACATTTGTCAAATTCTCAGTGTCTTTCTGTAGATTAACCGTATTATCATGCTTCTTTATGAAGAACATTTCAGCAATCTCTCTCTTTCTTACATGTTTCTCATTATGTAAAATGGTCGGTGATTTCCAATCAAAGTTATGTCCAAAATCACATCTGTGTTTACTCAAAACCGAATGATTAGACTCATGTAATTTAATATTGCTGGCATGTTCCTTCACTCTAGTGCATAAATGTCTCTTAGTTTGTCCAATGTATGAGGCATTACAATTTTCACAATTGATTTTGTATACTACATTCGTTTTTATATCATTAGTTATCCAATTTTTACCTTGTTTTATCAATCTATTCAACTTTTTTGGCAAACTATAAACGACATTTAAGTTAGCATTTTTAAGTGACCTTTTAATACTGTCGCTGACGTCTTTAACATATGGAAGTGGAATTACATAATTCTTATCTTGAGCCGAATTCACATTATCGTTATTATCCAAATCATTACTCAAATTGTCGTTATTATCCGCATTGTGACGGTTAACATTCCTATTGTTATTTAGTACATTAATTCTTTTATTTACATATTTATTAATAATACGATCCGGAAAGCAATTATAAATTAAAATGTTCTTTACAATCTCAATATTCGTATTATGAAATTGTTCGTTTGACAGTAAAATTGCATGGTCTACTAAATTGTAAATCGTATTAATTTTATATTTAATAGGATGACTTGAAAGAAAATTGATGTATCTACCAGAACATGTAGGTTTCCTAAACCAATTAGTTGTCAATTAATTTCCATTGCGGATAACTGTAGAATTTAAAAAATTAATATTATTATATTTATGTTGTATTAAATTATGTTCCATTACAAATTTTTTAAAATGAATATTCCAATTTCTTGATGCCTGTTTGAGTCCGTAAAGATCTTTTGCAGATGACAAATATGATCAGTTCCATCCTCATATCCTTCAGGCTATTGCATGTAAATATCTTCATGAAGTGGACCATTAAGAAAAGCTGTCTTTATATTAAATTGAATTATTTCCATATCATACTTTGCAACTATTGACAAAACAGTTTTTACAGATTCATAACGAACTACAGGTGAAAAAGTTTCAAAATAGTATATTCCTCTAGTTTGACTAAAACCTCATGCAACTAATCTTGCTTTATAACGTTCAATTGTTCCATTAGTTTTTAATTTTGTTTTAAAAACCCACTTATATGTAACTGCAGATCGATCTTTCGGCAATTCTTCTAACTTCCATGTTTTATTTTTTATTAATGACATTTCTTCATCCATTGCCTTTTTCCAAAGCTCAGCATCTTCTCTGGAAATTGCATCTACATAAGAGATTGGATCTATTGATGTCTTTATTGCGGCAATAATGCTGTTTCATTTGATCTGTTTCTTAATTGTCTGTCTGTTGGAGGAGCTAATTTTTTAAAATTCTTTGAACCAAACGGTGGTCCTTTTTTTTTCTTTAGGTGAAAATTCTTCAATTGAGTCATCTAATGCCTGCACAAAAACATCATCATCACTTGAGTTTACTTCAGCTTTATCATTACCTGAAAATGATGGTTCAACAAGTGATTCAACAGGTTCAACAGATTCAACAGATTCTTCAAGATCCTCCTCTTGCTCATAATCCTCTTCTTGTTCGTCGAATGGTGTAGGAAATAACACTTGATTGTTTACATCCATCGTGTCTTGTATTATAACATTAGAAACTCTTTCTACAACCTTCTTTATAGGATCAAAAACTCGAAAAATTTTATCTGTCAATTGATCATATCCAGCAAAAATTGTCTTCTTAGCTTTAGGATCCATCTTCTGTTTAAATAAACTAGGAATATGTACAAAAGCCTTTGCACCAAAAACTCGAAGATGTTTAATATTAGGCTTCTTTCCATACCATTCATTATATGAAGTTGTCACTCATAAGTCCTTGATTTGGCACTTTATTTCGAAGATACGCTGCCGTTCCAACAGCTTCTGTCCAAAGTAAATGACGATCCGTTCTTGATAAATCCGTGTTAAATAATAATGATTAAGCAGTATCACATAAAGTCCGATTTTCTCGTTCTGCTATTCTGTTACATTGCTTAACATTGAACGGTGATCATTCATGAATAATGCTCATAGATTTAAGAACTTCTTTCGCTTTTTCATTTACATATTCAATTCCATTATTCGTTCTTAAAGAAATTGCTTTTCTTCCTGTTTCTTTTTCTGCGTCAATTAAAAACTGCTTCAAAATATCCGATACTTCTTCTTTCGTTCTCATGAAAAATACTCTGCGATAACTAGATGCTTCATCTTTTATCGTAAAAAATATTTGCATTTATTCCATAACATTATCCCAATATGACAAACATCTGAATGAAGACGCTGATCTGGCAAACAATCTCGTTTTCCTCGAATAGGATGCACATTAATTGTTTGTTTTCCAAAGAGACATGAATTGCAATTATTTCTTTCTGTAAAAATTACTTCAAGTCCTTCTGTAAAATTATTTTTCGACATTGCTCGTATTACTTTATCACTTACGTGACCAAGACGTTGGTGCCATAATTCAATCGATTAAGCTACCTTTGCAGAGATCGATGGTGGTTTGATTTGCATGAAAGGAACATACTGATTACCAATCCTTTTTGCACCTAACACAGTTTTTCGTCCAATCATTAAACGCATGATCCCATTTTCATGATAAAAGTCATAACTTTTGTTGTTTCTATAAACGTTGTCGAAAACAACGATTCACTACTCATATCCTTTGAATAGTATATATTTTCTCATATTCGTTCTTCCCATCGCTTGCCATTAACTGATTTCTCAATTTTAATATTATCAACGTGAGTTGCCCATAACGTATTGCCGTTTGCAACACTCAAAACTATTGGTAAAGTAAACTTGCGCAATGATGAAAACTATTCTATATTTCTTGTCAAATGAACGCTGGCTCCGGAATCTGCAATAATACAATCATTTGCATTTATTTTAAAAACAAATGATGCCGACAAATTACTTTCATTCTTCTGATCTTTTGACGTTTTCTTTTCTTCAGAAGTTTCAGGTTTTTCCAATTTTTCCGATTTTGACCAACAGTCTCGCTGCATGTGTCCTATTTTATCACATTTGTGACACTTACCTTGAAACTTCTTGTTAAATGTTTTCTTTTGATTATTTGTTTGATTTCGATTTTGCCTTAAAAGCTTCATGCGCTGAATCATCCGTTTGTTCCGTAATCGCTCGTTCCGTAATACTTTTTTCCGCATTTGAGAGCTTTTCCAAGAAAGATTCCAGCAAAACATCTTCTAATAACAGTGACCAACTCGTGACAAACTTATCAAAATCTTTAGGTAAACATCCTAAAATTTTTGCCATTAGAAGTTTTTCATTAAAATTTCTACCGAAATCTTCTGATTCTAAAGCTTCAATTCTACGAGTAATAACTTTAAGTCCCGCTACAAATGTACCAACAGTACTATCCGGCTTCCATGAATAAATAAAGAACTCTCGTAATAGTTCTAATAAGACGTTTAATGTTTTTGGTTCATAAACAATCTTAATTCTTTTTATAATATCTGCCGATGATTCACAATCACATACCTGATCAAACGTCGTATCATCTAAAGTTGACCGAATAATTGAGCGAGCTTTGCTGTCTTTTACCTTCCAGTCTTCTATATCTTCATTATTTACGATAACACAAGAGTAATTACTCTTTCACTTAACAACGATGTTATCGTAAATAATAAGGAAAAATCTGCTTCTTCCGGCTTGACAGTAATATCGCCAGCGACTCCCCAAATTCGATGACTTTCGAGAGCGTCTCGAATTTCAATCTTCCAGGAACTATACGTTGCCTTTGAAAGCTTTGTGACTCGAATTTCTCTAATAAAATTTTTGTTAGCCATAGTTCTTCAGAAACGTTATTAGTGAACCGGTTTCATTTAATAACTCTCAATCTTGCAATTATATTTCTGCAAAATATCTCATTATAACCTTAGAACATATGTGTGTCAATTATACAAGCACTTTAAGTCTCATAATCTGTTAAGCAGTTTTAATATAACCACACAAATAGTAAAATACTATATACGTTCAATATAGTGAGAATATACAAATGTAAATAAAACTATATTAATGTATTCAGAACAACGATTTACAGAAGACACAAAAAACATGGCAAAAAAGGAACAAAAAAGACAACTAGATAAAACAGTAGCATAAATGTTTTATCGAATGTCCTGAAATAGCGCTATTTTTGATATAACGTCTAGAACACATTCTTCTAACATCATAAGCTATACAATATTACAATAGATTAATAATCTTATGAGCTCACCGTTTAGATAGATCCTTTCTTTGGACTCGCGACAACAAAATTACGCTAAGACAATTAATTATTTGCAAGGACTGTCGACGCGGAAGAGAGAGTATTCGTAAACGCGAAAAAGTGGATAGGCCGTGGTCACAGTATAACCAGTAGCGGCACTCCGTGTCAGTCCCTTTGATGTTAGTGTCCGCGATCACGTAATATGTCGCCATAATCTTAATAGTAATAGCGCGCTAATATTTAAATGATGAAAAAGCTGAAAGCAACTATAAAAAATATTTTCATGTTATTCAAGAGAGAGTGACTGCAATGATTCTGATGCATTGATATTTTCTGAAATATTGCAAATTTGCACATGTAATAATTAAGTAACGCAAGTAATTATACAACAATGAATGAACAATAAAATTATTGAATAATAATATAAAATATAAAAATATAAAATGTGTTAATAAACCGACCACAACTGGCAATGTTATTCTTTAGTTATTTATTCAAAATTCAGACAACGTTTCGACCTTAGTTCAGGTCCTTATCAAGTCTACAATCAAAAAGTAATAATTATAAATGTTGATAAATTATTAATAAAAAGCACATTTTTAAAAATGATAAATAGCGTAAACCAATGTATATAAATTAATTAAATAAAAATCATATGTATAATTGTAGACTTGATAAGGACCTGAACTAAGGTCGAAACGTTGTCTGAATTTTGAATAAATAACTAAAGAATAACATTGCCAGTTGTGGTCGGTTTATTAACACATTTTATATTTTTATTTTTATTTCACTGGCGACTCATAAATTACTCGTAATATAAAATATATATTGTATTATATAATTTATGTGTATAAATATATATGTGTGTATGTGTAAGTGTATATTGTATTATATTATGTATTATAGAATATTATTTGTTTTTATAATAATAATAAACATAAGTAACATTTATCATTTTTATTTTATTTATAAGCAAATTAATATTTATTTTGATTTTTATTGACAATTGAAATATGTATAATATATCAAATTATGATATAAATTCTCGACTAATTCTTGACTTGATTTAAATTTTGTTCAGTTTATCAAAAATAAATAAAAAATTTTATAATATATACAATTGATAATAAAGAAATATGTAAAATTGTTTACACATGCAGACTATAATTTACAATTTAATATGATAATCATTGCACACATAAAACCATCAACAATTACACGTTGCATTTTGAAAACTGCAAAACTAAAAATTATAAATTAAGAGTTTAACAAGGCTCTGTAATATAAATATAAATTTAAAGTATAAGACAGGCAATAAGAGCCAAATCGCGGATGACAGTGCGTTATTCCAACGAAACTAAAATTTTTTTGTTAGAATTAAATATCTGTGCACAAGGCACCAAATTATACTTGGTCACGGCCAAGATTTAAAATTGGAATAATCTCTACAAGAGATTTAATTCCCATGCATCCTCTTTTCCCCCCTAAGGAAATAAATGCGAGAGAAAAATATAGATCCGAAAGTCGCTGAATCGGGAATCGAACCCGAGACGTTTTGCTTGCCGAGCGACTGCTCTTCTAACTGAGCTATTCAGATCCATTCGATTCTATACTTTTCTCTGCTAAATATATAATAATGTTAGTAAACAAACACCTTTAAGCCAGCGTATATAAATTAAGAGTTTAACAAGGCTCTGTAAGGCTTCTTGTTAAACTCTTAATTTATATACGCTGGCTTAAGTATCGAATGGATCTGAATAGCTCAGTTAGAAGAGCAGTCGCTCGGCAAAAAGCAAAAGGTCTCGGGTTCGATTCCTGATTCAGCGACTTTTGAATCTATATTTTTCTCTCGCATTTATTTCCTTAGGGGGGAAGAGGAGATGTATAGAATTAAATCTCTTAGAAATTATTCCAATTTTAAATCTTGGCCGTGACCAAGTAAAATTTGGTGCCTTGTTAATAATTTTGATTTGAATATATGTTTTTTAAGGTTGATTAGATCATTACAGTCAACACTGGATATATTCAACACAGTATTTATTTTTGATTATTGCGATATTTTATGATTACAGTACTACTCCAATTTCTTTTTATACACGCACACTATGCCATCTTTTCTTTTCTTACTTCCTTTCTCTCCCCCCTACACTCTCCTTGCGTTCTCCGCGCACGCGCTCGCTCACACGCGCCGTGCACGCGTCTTACACTTTAAATTTATATAAAAATTATAAACATAAACATAACTACGTTATTGCAGCCACTTACGCCATATTGTCGATAGTAATGCAACGCATGCGCTGTAGCATTTCTCCGACGCTATTTCCACCAAGTGACGCTACTAGTTATTAGTATACTGTGGTGACAGGAAACAAACAACCGAGGACAAAAGTTAGATAGAAAGGCAGCAACAGTGAAAACGAAAAAAAAGGCACGGAGTATAGAATAGACAGAGGGGAAACAGACAAGGGAAAGTAAGTAAGTAGGAGTAATATATAGAAAGAAAACTAGAAAGGAAAAGGAGGGAGGACAGATAGGATGGCAGAGAAAAAGAAAATAGGATGGAAGATGGAAGAAGGATGGAAAAGAACGAGTGAAAAGGGAAAGAAGAAGTAGTACGGGAAGTATAGATAAGTTTTTAAAAAGGAAAAGAGAGGTAGTGGAAAAAGCAGAAGAGGGATATGGGAGGGAGAGAAACTAGCAGAGGGAGAAGGGAAAAAGAAACAGATAATCAGAGAAGAAACAAAGGCACAGATAGAGACGCAAGGAGACACAGGAGAAAAGAAGGGAAGAAAGGAGAGATGGTGGAGGGAGATAAAGGAAGAGTGGAGAAAAGAAATGAAAGAAGGATCCAGGGAAATGAAAGTAATAATGAAGAAAGAGTGGAAGAAGAATATAAGAGAAATAAAAGGGGAGATGGAGAAATTGGTAGACAGAAGGATAGATGAAAGAGAGGAAAAATGGAGAACAGAAAGAATGGAATTAGAGGAAAAATAAAGCAATTAGAGGAAGAACTGAAAGGAAAAGGAAAAGAGAAGGAAAAGGGGAAAAAGAAGAGGGGGAATAAAAGGAGGAGAAAGGGAGATTAGAGTAAAAAAGATGGAAAATGGATAGAGAAAAAGGAAAGAGAAGAGAGGAGGAAGAACATACTGGTGAGAGAAACGAAAAGAGAAGAAAAAGATCTAGAGAAGAAAATGGAAAAGATGATAAAAAAGTTAAGTATAAAAGAGGACATAGAAGAAAAAAAATTTATAGGAAGGAGGAATAGAGAAGAAAAGAAAATGGTGATAATAAAATTAAAAAGCGTAAGAAAAAAGATGGAAGATGTAACGATGCATCCCCTCCATCGTTCCTGACTGCATGTCAGAAGGCTGCGCCCGGCCGAGCAATGCAGCGGGCGCATACGCGCCACCCTAATCTCTCACATAATAATCGCTGAAGCGACTTGTAATTTGTACACGGCACCGGGTATCCGTATACGACACGCAGTATAGACAAGCGTATACATGTACATACTATACGCACGGCACATACTGTAGATACGCGTAATATCGACACGCAATATAGCTACGCGTATACATATACATACGGCATGTATCATAGATACGCGTACACGAACAGCCGAAGTCGCCCGACGATTGACGGAGACAACCGAATAACGCCGGCGGCAAAAATCCCGTTACATCTCCCACATTATAATAAATTAATTTCGAGTTGCCAAATAATCTGCCGCAAAGTCGAGGTATAAATAGAGTCGGAAAACCGATCAAGAGGATTCCAATTCCTGACTCCGACCGATCCTGATCAGCGGAACGAAATATAAGGAAATCTGAGGTCGAACATACTCGGTCTCCCTCGGGGCCGACTATCTCTCTCTCCCTCTTCCTCTCTGCCTTCCGATCCACGTTGCACCGACTTTTCGGGGGAAGCTGATGTCCCTTGTGCTGCTGAGTTGCAGCAGGTCGGTGCATCCTCCTGCCCGCAGGATTACGGTGGCACGTGTCCTGCACGCAATTTGAGATAAAACTTTCTCGCGCGTGCTCTCTCGTACGCGCCGCCCACCCGCTCTCGCCGCGAGATCGTGGGGATTCACCGTCGCGTGAAACGCGCCCCGTACGCGTTCCGCCCCCCGAAACTTCTTATATTCACAAAGCTCCGTTACCCCCGAAAGTGGCTCCGCGGCCATTTGTTCCAAGCCTCACCTGCGCCGAAATATCTATCCGCCTTGACACCTGTCAAAAATAGATTCCGGCCGTCGGAAGAAATGCGCCTACGCGTCAATTTACCCGCGTGCCGCTTATATTATTTTGTATTCTATCTTGTATACTCCGTTTTCATTATATTATATCGCTTATATTATTTTGCATTGTATCGCATATGTTTCTTGTAGTATATCTTTCGTGATTTGTTATAATTATCCGCGTTCTGATTACCCGCGTGCCGCTTATATTACTTTGTATTATTATATCGTATGTTTCGTTTGTATTATATCTTTTATGTAATTGTCCGCATTCTGATTATCCGCGGGCCGCTTATATTACTTTGCATTATATCTCGTATATAATTTTTGTAATAAATTTATTTTATTTTTAATATCAAAAACTGTGGAGTTCTGTCGACCCTTTCTCAAGCCCTGATCCCGACTGCGCTGTCCGACACTCGCGAAAAACGGCTGTTACAAAATAATGAAAAAGAGGAGGAAGATAATGGAGTACGAAGTTAGGTTAGAAGACGATTTAACATGGAAAGAGAGAAAAATGAAATGGAATATGGAAGGAATAGCAGGGAGAGAAAGAGAAAAGGGTGTGGGTAAAATATGGGAAAATGGCAATAGAGGGAAAATGGTGGAGATGGGATGAGGAGAAAGAGAGTCTGATAGATGGGGAAGGAAGAATATGGAAAAAATAGGGGAAAGTACAGGAAAGGGCATAAGAGAGGCAGGAATAGAAGTAGAAAGAAGGGAGAGTAGGAGGGAAGGGGACACATGGAGTATAACGTTTTGGAATGTAGCAAGTATACGAAATAAAGATAAAGATTTTTGGAAAAGATTAAAAAGAAAATGGGATGTGCTAATTCTAATGGAAACATGGATAGAAACTAAGAGATGGGAAGAATTAAAGGATAGGTTACCGAGCGAATACACATGGAAAATACAGAAGGCGGGAAAAAACAATAAAGAGGAAGGACAATAGGCGGAATTTTACTGGAGGTGAAAAAGGATATAGAAATTATAGAGATGTATGAAGAGGAGGAGGAAAGAAGAATAACATGTAAGTTGAGAAGATGGAAAAGGAGAAATGGAGAATAATAGGAATATATGTGAATGGGGACTTGGACAAGAAGTTAGAAGGAATAAAGGAATGGATGGAAAAAGGAGAGATAGGAGTTAAAACGATAATAGGAGGAGATTTCAATGCACGAACAGGCGAAGAAGGAGGCTAAAAGGAAGAAGAAGTAGTAGAGGAAGAGGAGGAGGAAGAAGATCCAAGGACAAGAAGATAAACAGAGAGGGAAGGAAACTAATAGGATTCCTGGAAGAAAAGGGGTGGTGCATATTTAATGGAAGTGTAGAGGAAAAAAGGAGAGAGGAGGGGAACAGGAGGAAAAAGAACTAAAATGGGAAGAAGTGTGAAAAATAATAAAGATGATGAAAGATGGAAAAGCAATGGAAAAGAACAAGATACCAAACGAGATATGGAAATATGGAGGAGAAGACCTGAGTAGGTGGGCATAGAGGGTTTATAATAAGATATGGAGGGAAAAAGGATGGCCTGAGGATTGGAAGGAGGGGATAATTATATCGATTAAAAAGAAGGGAAAGGAGGAAAAATGGAGGATTATAGAGGGATGGCACTAATGCTCTTATTGTTGTGACGTGACGCTTTTGGAGCGCCGTCACAAGGGCGAAAAGCCCGATCGGGTAGGCCGCGGAGATCTGGAGCGCCCCTCACTTCGGGGAGGGTGCGATCCGTAGTTTTTCCGTATTTTTCCTTTTTTAAAGGGGGGGAAAAAGGGAAGGAAAAAAAAAGGGGAAAAGAGGTAAAAAGGGAAAGGGGGAAAAAATGGAAGGAAAGGGGAAAAGAGAAAAGAGAGGGGGAAAGGGAGAAAAAAAGGGAAAAAAGGGGAAAAAAGGTTTCAAAAAAGGAGGGGAAAAGAAAAAAATAGGGGGAAAAAAAAAAATTAAAGTTAAAGAGGGATGGGGGGGGGGGGGTTTTTTTTTTTTTTTTTTTTTGGTGGGGGGGGGCCCCTTTTTTTTTGGGGGTTTTGGGGGGGGTTTGAAAATTTAAGGGAAAGAAATGAGGAGGGGTTGGGGGGGGAAAGGGGGAGGGGGGGGGTGGGGGGGGGGGGGGAAAAAAGGGCTTTGGGGTGCGGGGGGGGGGGGGAAAAAAGGGAGAGGGGCGGGGGAAAAAAAAAAGGGGGGGAAAAAATATTTAGGAAAGAAAAAAAGGGGGG
Organism: Nylanderia fulva; assembly: GCF_048542155.1. Taxonomy (NCBI): domain Eukaryota; kingdom Metazoa; phylum Arthropoda; class Insecta; order Hymenoptera; family Formicidae; genus Nylanderia; species Nylanderia fulva. The sequence continues at coordinate 112,364 of NW_028189879.1, read as the reverse complement.
GGGAAAAAAGGGAGGAGAGGAAAGGGGGGGAAGGGAAAAGGGGAAAAAAAAAAAAGGGGGGAGGGGCCGGGGAAAAGGAAGGGGGGGGAAAATAAAAAAAAAAAGGGGGGGAAAAAAAAAGGGGGGAAAACCGAAAAAAGGGAAAAAAAAGGGAAAAAAAAGGGGGGGAGAAAAAAAAAGGGGAGAAAGAGAAAAAGGAAAAAAAGGAAAAAAGGAAAAAGAAGAGAGTGAAGAAAAGGGTGTAATTGGTTCGACAGGGCAGATAGAATGGAGGGGAAACTGAGAAAAGAAAGAAAAAAGCGAGAGGAAAGGCCAGCGGCGAATAGTAGGAAAGCGGCGTAGAAAATAATAGAAGTAGGAAAAAAAAGAGAAGAATAATGTAAAAGATATTTAACCTCATAGGGGATCAATAAAAACATTTACATATATATAATATATTAATAAAAATTTAAAATTTTTAAAAGAACAACTTCAATATTATGGTTTTTTTGTCTGCCAAATTTAAATTTTGGCGTACATCGTGATTGCCATATGTTCTTATCCCAACAACACCATGGCAAAAACTTTTGATGATATAAGACTGCTTGACAATTTAAAAACCAACCTATTTATATTTTTCCAGTATTATTAAAACATCATTTTAGATAAGTTTTAAAATTATTAATAATTAAAAAGGAACAGTACCACTCGTGGAAACAATAATACAATCTAAATAAAACGGCAATTACGAGCAGCGCCGAGTTTAAAGTGTACCTTAAATGGGGGATACTTAATTAACGGATGCAGATTAAATTTTTTAAAGTTTAAAATTTATTACGTTTTAAACTAGATTTTGTTTATATTAAATTTGTTTTAAGTTTGTTTCGCTGAGGATGGCCCAAAAAAAGGTGCCGAAAGTACGTTATTGAGATGATAATGTAAGTTTTTTTAAATTTATGAAAAATTTTAATTTTTTTATTATAAAGGTACGCGTTTAAACATGTGCGCTTGCTTTTTAAATTTCCGTTTTATTTAGATTATATGTAAAGTATTTAAAATTTTTTTTTATAATTTGAAAATTTGAATTTCGCGCTGAAGAGAGTCCAAAAAAAGGGCGAAAAGTTCGCATTGTATTTTTTTAATGTGTTGAATAAATTAATAATTTGCGCTTTATTTACTGCGTTGGTTTCTGGCTCATTTTTTTTGTTAATTTTTTATCTTTTGGAACCTTTGTTCTTTGTTTTTGATCTATTTTGTATTTAAAAATTTATAATATATTAATTAATTTATATTTATTTTATTATTTTTTATTATTTTTATTTTTCAGCCCCGCATTTTTTCAGAATAAAAATTTTTAAAAGACATTTTTCCAAAAAATAATTTATTCAATTTTGGTCAAAATCCAATTATTGTTCTATTTATTTAAATAATCTTTAAAGATTCTATATTTTGTAAATTTTGTTTAAACATTTTAAAATTAAAAATTTTTTTTCAGAAAAATGGCCCAAAATTATAATATATATAATATATAATAATTTATTTATTTATTTTATTTTATAAAAATATTTTAAAAATTAAAACTCAAAAAATTTTCAATTTTTAGATAATTTTTCCTAAATTTTATTTTGTAAATATTTCACCCGTAATTTTTCCATAACACTATGTTTTGCTGAAAAACATTTAGAATAAAATTTTGCAAATATTTATTAATGATTTTATTTTTTCTAATTAATTGTTTTATATAGATACATAATTGAAAAATTTTTTTAGTTTTTTCATAAAATGTTTTCCCATAAGGGTTATTTTTATAAAAAAGAAATATAATAAATAAAATAAATTTTAAATTATAGGTGTACTTTTCTAAAAAGTTTTTTATTTTTATCCTTTTTAGGGGGGCCGTGCCCGAGTTGGGAGGCCACCCAATGGCCCTTTTTGATAAAAGTGGGGGAAAATAAAATTTAAAAGTGAAGGGGATGTTAAATAAATAATTTACAATAATTTGATGAACTAAAACATTTTTTTTATGCTTTATCAAGAAGAAGGTTCATTCGAGGCTGTTTAAATACGCCCCTTTCGTCTTTTGGGGAGTTAATAAATGGTTTAAATTAAAAAATTTAAAATAAATTAAAAATTCGGAAATGTTAATTAAAATAAAGTAATATAATTTTTCATTTAAACAGTAATTCAATAAATGTCTAAAAATAAAGATCGAGATTAAATTTTTTAAATAATTTGGGGATTACTTATAATTAGGAACGTCCTTAAAATTTGGAAAACTTTTAAGTTCGCGCGCTCCCGATTAGTGCGCCCGGGTGTAGTTAGAAAAGCGGGAGGGCAAAAAAAGCGAGCAAAGGGGGGGAAAAAGAAGCGATGTTGACTTTGAGGGTTAAAAAACGTCGGTGTGATACATCTTTCATTTTTTGTTCTCATTAAATAGCTACCCCAAAAATATGGCCTTCTGATCATTTTTATCCTACACTATAACCTTTTTTCTTTTTTTATTTCGTAAAAAAACGCAAAAAATTGGAAACCAAAAAGAAAGAAAATTGCGTGACTTTTATCAATAATAGAAATCGGAAAAACCATTGCATCCCTTTTTTTTCTCAAATTTTCCCGACAAAATGTAAAAAAGTAAAAAAATTCTCATCTTTAAAAAAAAAAACCCACAAAAACCCCCCAAACAAGTTACAAACATTAAAAATTAGAATTATAATTTCCTGGGAAAAGGAGCAACCCAATAAAAATTTTTATGGGAAATTTAAAATTTTTAAATCGTTTGGTTAAAACAAACAATACCATTTTAAGAGGAAATTTCGAAAAATGCAATGATAAAAAATGAATGACACTCTGGATAGCCTCATATTTTATTGCAATTTGAGTAATCGGACGGTATAAATACTGCAGAAGTACGGTGAAAAAATTTGGTGAAAAAGCACAGACAAAAAATTTTGAACAAATCTAACTTTTAAGAAGGATGTTCAAGATTTTTTTTGTAATCCTATTTGTTTTAAGACTTTACAAAAAATTCACTGTCCAGGTTTCAGGGATTTTTTTTCAAAAATGCGAAAAAATTTTGGCCCCAATTTTAAATGGTGTTTATTTTTTTTAGTCTATTTTTTTTTTAAATATACTTCCAGACTTGAAAAGCCAAAAGTGAATAAACGTACAAAAAATTAAATTCTTTTAAAGAAATTAAAAAAGGGACTAAGTTATACAGCGTAGCGTATTATTTAAAATTATTTTATTCTGTGCAACACACGTTCTAACAAGTTGCAATGTTTGAAAGTTTGTTAAAAAACCCTTTTTATTTTGGCCTTTAAAAGCTACTGTAAAAGCAAAATTTACCCGGGAACTTTAAAAAAAAATTATCCAGAAACCTGTGATAACGTTGTTGAAGTAAATACCCAAAACGCCAAAGGTAAAAGAAAAAGTTTTGAGACTCTGAAGCAAAAATCATCATACACAAAATTTTTGTAGGGGTATGGAGATGTTTTTTTTGCTGAAAAAGGTTTTCCAAAACATCCGAGCTCAAGTTGAAAAAAAATGCATTTTTTGTTATGCCCCCTTTCCTTATAAACCCAAATTTTCATCAAAGGAAAGTAGAAAAAACATACAATATTGCTTTTCGGTAGAAAACAATGGAACAATTATCCCAAAAGAAAAAATTTTTTTATATTTTTTCCAAAGAAACCTTTTCCATATTCCCTTACTGAAAATTTGGGTTTTTTGTTGTTTGCCTTTGATAAATCTTAAAAAAACCAAATCTTTTCAAGAAAAATAAATAATATATTTTAAAGGGTTAAAAACTCTTGCGGTTAAAGGGATTCCCCCATCCTTTTTTTTTTCCTTTTCTTTATTTAGTATTTAGAGTTTTGGGAAAATAAAACCCTTTGATGGGAAAAACCTTTGCGCGGCAAAAAAAAACCCCCCATTTTTTTGGGAAATGTATTAAATAATGAAACGTAAAAAGGAAATTTTCGCCCCCTTTTCGTCCCTGGGGCCCCAAAGGGCCCGGGCGACCCCTTTTTGGGAATATACGATTCACTTTTTGGAAATTTTTGCGAGCTTTTTAACGTATAACACAAAAAACTTTTTTAAATCAATCCCCGAAATTACCTATAAAAACTATAAAAGAAACATATAATATCAATCAGGGCAATTATCACTACACAAAAAAAACGCCTCCACTTTTGGTTCACACGTTGGAACGCACTTCCGAATAAACCCCCGGGCACGCTTAAACACCCCCCCACCGTTGGGGTTTGGGGCGCATAATTTTTGATTGGCACTTCTGCTAGGGGCCCCGGAAGCCCTTTTTTTCTTGCCCCCAAAATTTAAACCGGGACCGTCGTTATTAGTACAGAACAAATTTTAATAAACTAAATTTAAAATAACAAATATTTTTTTCCCCAAAAGGGGGAAAAAATTTAAAAATTAAATTTAATCATTTAGACCGTGAAAAATTTCCCCAAAAATATTTTCCCCATTCACCGAAATTAGCTTTTTTTTTTTATACTTTGGGCAAATAAAAAAAAATCCTGTAAAACTAAGCTAAAATAAATAATCTTTTAAATAATCCCAAAAAACATATACAATAAAAATTTGGTTGCCTTTGGTTTTTTTTTTTAAGGGGTTTTCATGTTTTCCATCGTATACAAAGTTTACCTTAAGAATACACTTAATCATTTCTTCAGCCCTTAACTTTTTTCTAAATTAACTTTTCTTAACTTTTTAAAATACAATAAAAATTATAACCCCTTCAAAAAATTTAAAAAAATACAAACAGCCTCAGAAAATTTTTTAAAATTACAGAAAACGGCAGGCTTAAAAAAACCCTGTTAAACTCCCGATCCCCAAAACAGGTTTAAAAAATTTTAAAACTATAACTAACCCCCAAAATTTAAACATATTTATGAATACTTTCCCCAAAATTTTTGGGGGAAGATAAAAATTTAAAAGTAAAATTGTTTCCCTGAAAACTGGGTTTTGTAAAAATTTTTCCTTATTTGGGATAAATCGTTTTAAAAAAACCCTTTTTCCCTTTTGGGAAATAAAAAAATAACACAGAGAAAATATCGAAACAAAATTTTTTGAAGCTGGACTTGAGAAAAAAATTGAATATTTTCTTTTAATTGCAAACCTTTCCATTTATCTTTCGATTTTAAACCCTTAAATTTTTTGAAATTCTTTTTTTCAAAGATTGGTACTTTTCTACAATTATTGGACATTTAAACTTTCAACGACAGGGGTTTTTTTCCCCCAAATTTTTTTTGACCCATAGCCCTAAAATTTTCCATCGGAGAACAACAAACCAGGGTTGTTTTTACAAATGATAAACCAACTTTGACACTTTAACTTGTAAAATTTTTAAGATTTTTCTATATTCTCAAAAGACGTGTTTCTTCATTTTCTTCCCGTATGACATCCCCAAATTTTTAATTTTTTTGGGATTTACCTTGGTAATAACTTTTATTGCTTGAAAAGATTTCCTTTAACTTTGTGGCCATTACTTTATATTTTAACCCCGTAATTTTCTTTTTTTTGAACCATTCGGAATTTTGCGTTGACCCAGGGTTTCCCAACGCAAATTTTGGCAATCCGGCTTTAAAAGGCGGGCCCCCTTTTTTTCATTGTGAAATTAAAAATTTCCCTTAAAATTTATTAATATCGATGAATCTGTATAGTTTTAGTATTTCCCCATTGAAGCATAAATATTTTCCATTGTAATTTTTTTGGGACCTTCCCCTTTTTAAAAGCTCTTTTTTCTTAACCGGGAAATTTTCCACAAATTTACTCTGCTGCCCATTTTTTTCCCAAAACGTGATTTTTTTTTCCCCAAATTTTAACATGGTGAAAAGGCTTTTTTTAACCAAAGATTCCCAAAATTGTTGTTGAAAACTTGCAAGGATTGTGCAGCAGTTTTGGTACCCCAAAAAGATTTGGGTTTAAAACAAAGTCGAAAAATTTTTTAGGGCCTTTTTTCATAACCAAATAATTACGATGAGAAGGTTTCCCCATTCTTGAAACAAACTTTTTTTTGATGTGGCCCTTTTTTCCAGGAAAATTAATAAAAAAAATTAAAGAAACAAAAGTTTTTGCATTTTTCCAATTACCCGGGCTTTACGGGAACCCCCAAAATTCGAAACCCTTTCCCTTTTACAACAAGCTAAAGAAAAAAAGTTATTTGATTTTTTTTAAATTTTTAAAGTTTTAATAAAATTTGGTTTTAAAATTTCATAAGTCACAAAAAAATTTTTAATACACCTTTTATTTTTATATTATAAAAAAATTTAAACACATTAGTTTGCGCTACTCTATTTTCACTGGTTATAATAAAAACTTTTTTCGTTTCCCTCTTCTGTTTCCTCTACTTAGTACGTTTTGATTCGAATATTTTTTTTCCGGAACGATCTGAGTTCCTTTTGGGATTCCCGGGTGATCTTGCATCAAGAAAACAAACAAAAAAAGAAAATTGCAAAAAATTTTTTTATAAAAAAAAAAGAAAAAGGCATTAAATTACAAAAAAAGTAACGGAAAATTTTAGTGGGATTTATATCGTTTTTTTGGGAGCTTTTTTAAAATTTTTTTAAATTTTTACCTTTTATTTATTTATTTGACTTTGTTATGGGGTTTTTACATTGCGAAACACATTATTTTTTACCCTCGATTTTTTTTAACCCGTATTTGACAAAAATTCCCTTGCAAAACGGGTTAAACCATCTATTTATTTTCTTGTTTACTTTTTGTAAATTTCTCATTGTTCTTTAAAAACAATGGTAAAAAATTGTCGGGGGTAGCAGTAAATTTGATTTATTTGGTTAAATTTTTATTATGCTTTTAAACTTTTGGTATGTAACATTTTTTTGTATATGAATTTAAAATTTTTTTGTTGAATAAAAATTTTAATTAAAATTTTAAAAATTTTTTTTTTAAATGTCTTTTTATAGTTTTTAATTTTAAAAAAGGGAGCTGAAAATGACACCGAAACTTGTTTTTTTAACTATTATTTAAATAAATATTCCCTTTTTTGGGTGATTTTTAAACCATTGAGAAAAGTTTTTTTTTTAATTTTTTTTTTTCCCTTTATATCTTTTTGGGGACCCCGTTTTCCATTATTAATTACTGGACAAAAACCGAAATTTTAAATTTTTTTTCATTTTTGCACATTTAAAATTTTTTCCACCACAAAAATTTTTTATAACTGGACGCCGGGGCCCCGCGCCCCTTGGGCTTTAGTGGTGCTCTCTATATTAAACGCACGGCCCCCATTCGTGTGCCTCGTTTTTTGGGGCCTACATGAACGCATTTAACACAGTATAAGAAAACCAAATATAGATCCAGATGCTATAATCCTCCTTGTCACCCCTTGTATTTTACCACAAAAATTCCTCATGACCCTGCCTCTTGGGGGGGGGGGGGGAGTATAAAATCTAGTGAGAATTAATCCCAACCCCCCAATTTTTTTCAAAATCGAAGAATTTACATGGTTTTGGGTGAAATTTTTTTTTAAATTTTCTTTATATAATTCCCAAACCTTTTTTAACCCCAAATTTTTTCCCTTTTTAAACCCTTTTAAAAAAATTTATAATAAAAAAAATCCCCACAAACAAAGTTTAAAAACCCGGGCCTGAAAATATATTCAATATAAATCACAAATAAGGCCAAAAGACCCAACGCGGATTTTCTGCGTACATTTCCACCAAAAAATTAAGTTTTCTTTGGAAAAATAAACCTGCAAAACCCCCCACGTACCCTTCTCGGTGTACTCCCAAAGATTTAAAAATTTTTAAAATAACCCTCATACTTGAGATTTTTTTTCCCCTTTAAAACCCCTCCAAACCGAAAAAAAATTAAAAGGGTTGAAAAAAGGCAATCGAAACCCCGGCAAGCAAAAAGGTTTTGGGGGTTCGTTTCCCGATTCAAGATTTTGATCTATTTTTTTTTTTCCCGGCATTTATTTAATTTTTTTTTGGGGGGGGTTTAAGGTTTATTGCAATTAAATCTCACGTATGAATTTTTTAAAAATTTTTAAGCTTGGTATTTACCCAAGAAGGATACGTACCTTGGGGCACGGTTTTTTTTCCCAACAAAACTTAATTTTTTTTGGGAAAATTTCCAGCAAAATCCGCGTATGGCTATTTAAAGGGCTTTATTATTTGTGATTTATATTGAAAATAAAATACAGATTCGCGTTTTCCCCCAACCCGACCCTTGCTACTGCGTGGTTCCTTTACTTATTATAAAAAATTTTTTTTTGATCTTTTTGCCAAACCCCCGACTTTGTACCAAAAAAGGAAAATCTTTTTAATTAAAAAAATCTCATTTTATTGAGATTATTCATTGTCAGTATTTTTGGGTACAATTTTGGAAAAAAATAAATTCTAGTTTCCAGCCGGCCCACAGGCATCCCCCATGTTTTTCCTGTTTGACCCCCTTAAAATATCTAGAAAACGTCCTTTTTTAATGCTTTTTAGATGTTTTTAAAATCCCGTCTTTAAAACCCCTGGGGAAAACGGCCCCTTTTTAAAATGTATTAAAGACGTCTTTAAAAAATTTTCTTTAAGACGAAAAATCTGGGGGCCATCTTCTTATCTGGGGTCCCTTTTCCGCGTTAAACGATAATGCTTTCGGGGGTCGTCTCTCAGCGGGGACAATTTGGATAAAAAGCTCAACTGCGCCCACTTGGGGGGGTTCGAAATTTTCGCGGCCGCTTCCCCGGGAAAAATATAAATACCAAAAATTTTTTAAAAAAAAATAATTTTATGTTTTCTATAATGTTCCCTTTTTTTTTTTACCCTATTTTCCGACAAAAGAAATTTAATTTAAATTTAGGAAAACAATATATATGTAAATTTTTAAAAATTAGATTAATTTATCCCAAAATTTTTGTCTTAAAAAAACAATTTTTCAAGACGTCCCTTTTAATTTCATTTTGAAAAGACGTCTTCCCCCCCCCCGTTTAAAAAACACTTTTTAATACGTCAAAGACAAATTTCCCAAAAAACTATTTTTTAAAAAATTTTTGATTTTAAAATTTTACACAAAGCGGGTATAAAAAACGATTTTTATTTTTTTTAATTTTTTTAAAATTCAATTTTTTAAACGTCTTTTTTAAATTTACAATATTAATGATTAGATTTAAAAATTTTAAAAATGAAAATAAAAGTGGATAATATAAAAGAAGAAAAAGAGAAAAAAATTTAAAAATTAATTTAATATATCAATTTAAAAACAAAGAGGCTAATAGCTAATTGGGAAAAGTAGTCGCCCGGGAAGCGGGAAAATTTTCCCAATAACAAAGTTAAAATGCATTGCCCCGACTAGATTTAAAATACAAAGGGTTTAAAAAAAGCTATTGACCAACCTGGCCCAAAGATTATCCTTTTTTTTTTTTAAAAAAACGATGTTTTTGACCCCAAATTGGGTCCTCTTCCAAAATACAAAAAATTTAAATTTAAAAAACAATGCAAGTAAAAACCAAAATTAATAAAAGCAAACCCAAAAACAATTTTGATTTTTGGGAAAATTTAGTTTAAATTTAAAACTACTTTGAATTTAATGTGGAAGTATAAACGCTATGCATAGGGGAAGGGCAAATTGATAAAGTGAAAGTTCAATTTTTACAATTAAAGAGAGACTGACACCTTAAAATTTGTAACAAGGAGTCAAAACGTTTTTTAAGAAAGAAATAAAATCCCCCGAAAATAAAAAGGAAAAAAAATACAAAAAAAATTAAAAAAAAAGGAGTATAAAGGCTTTCAAAAGCTTTATAAAAATAATTAAGTTTACTAAAAAATCAACGCATATAAAAAAAGTTAAAAAGATACAAAACAAAAATTAATAAAACCCCCGTTAATCGCATTATATGAAAAACAATTTCAAATTTAAAAAAAATTAATAAAAATAAAGACTTTAGCGGAAAGGGTTAAAAAATTTAAGTCCCGCGGACTTTTCGACTTAAGAACCAACGTTACCGTCGGATTCCCAACCGTATGGGCGTGGGAAAAGGCTGGGTTTTTTAAATTTTTTTTACAGTTTGACACATTATAATTAAAAGAAGCATATCTATATGTTTTAAAAATTGTGGGTTGTTATCGTTTACAAATTGTTATAAAAATTTTATCGGTTAAAAGAAATCACAAAATCATGTTTTTTTATAAAAAAGAGTTCATCTCAAACAGTTAAAAATTTTAAGGGGAAAAAAAGTATTTTTTGGAGAAAAAGGCCCCCGAACCCGATACCTTTATGACTCCCACAATGCTTACGGTTTACTTTTTTTTTTTACATTTTGGGAAAAATTATTTAAATTTTAAAATTTTTCTTTAAAAAAATTGACTGTCTAAATTTCTAACCCTTTTTAAATTTTAAAAATCTTTTTATTGGGAAAAAATTTTAAACCAATTTTTGACTTCCCTAGGTTTAAATTTGTTTTAACCAAAGTTTTTTTGTTGATTTTTTTTTGTAATTTTATAATTTTTCGCTGAAAAGAGACTTGAAAAATTTTAAGCGAAACGTCCCTGACTTCATTTTAATTTCCACCCATGAGTTTTTATTTATTAATTTCTTTTTTAAAATTAAATTTTTAAAAAATTTTTTATATGCCCATTTAAAACCCTTTTTTAAATTTAATTTTTTTTTCTTGTTTTCCCTTTTAACTTTTTATTAAATGCGGGGATTCTTAGTAAACTTAAATTTCCATTTTTTCCCGCCTTGTAAAATTTTTTTTATACTCCCCTTTTTTTTTTAAGATAAAAGAGTTTTTTTCAATTGTATTCAAATAAATTAAAACCAAAAAAAAAAACCCCCTTTGGGCCCCAAAAAAAAAAAAAATATAAGGAAAAAGAAAGTTATAATAATTTTAAACTGAATACTTAAAGGTAAAATAAAAATAAAAAATAAATTTTTTGTGGGATATGAATTGACTAGGTTCGAATGAAATCCCGAAAAGGTTGTTTTTTCCCCCCAAATAAAATGTAAAATATAATGATTTTTTTTGACTTCCGTTTTTTCCCGGTTGGGGAAAAAGGGAAAACGTGGTGTTTTATAGTGAAGAGTTAGGGGGGATTAAAGGGGTTTTGAGCACCGAGATGTTTGGGGAGGATATTTTTAAAAAGGGAAAAGGGGAAAGAGGAAGGGGAGAAGTGTGTGGGGAGGATGTTGACAGAAAAATAAGGGAAAAAGAGAAATAGGGGGCCCCGGGGACAGCGAGAGGGCCCGGGATTTTGGGTAAAAAGAAAGAAAGTGGGGGGTTTCCCGAAAAATAAGTAAAGGGCTAGGGGAAACTTTGGGAATTTAGGAAAGAAAAACAAGGGTTATAAAAACTAAAAGTGGCGAGAAGTAGGAAAAAAAAAAGGGCCCGGGGGAAAAGGAAAAGTTAAAAAGAGGAAAGCGGAAAAGATTTTTGGGTTTAAAAAGGGGCTGAAACAAAGTGGAGCCGGGGAAAAAAGAGGGAGGCCAAGGGGGCGGAAAGGGGGGAGGAAAAATAGGAAACGTAAGGGGAAAAGGGAAAAAAAAAAGTGGAAGTCTAAGGGAAAATAGAAGAAACTCCCGAAAGGAAAAAAAAGGGGTTAGAGGGAAAAAAGGGGGAAAAGGGAGGGTGAAATTTTTAAGAGACAACAAGACAACGAATCCCGGGAAAAAAGGGGGTGAAGGGGATAAAAGAAGGATCAAAGATTTTTTGCAAATTTGGGGAAAATTTGGGGGAGATCCGGGAGGAAAAAAAGGAAAACGGGGAGGGGGAAAGAGAAGAGGAGGAATAAGGAGAATTAAAAGATAAAATGGAAAGGTGGAAAAGAAGAAGAAAAAAAATATAGAAAACATGAAGGATGAAGAGGGGGATAGGGGGGATGGGAAAAAGTGAGGAAAAGGGGGAGGGAAGGGGAGAAAAAAGAGCAACGGGAATGGTTTACAGAAGAGGTAGGGGAAAGGGAAAAGGGAAAATGGAGTTTTAGAAAAAAGAAAAAAGAAAAAAATAGAAAAAAGGCTTTTTGTCAAAGGGGGGGGAAAAAAAAGAGAGGGAGCCAAAAAATTTTTAGAGGGATAGAGGCAAGGGGAGATAATGAAAAAAAGGGAAAAATAGGGGGAGGAAGAAAATGGGGAAGAAATGGTGGGGTGGAATTGGAGAGGAAAACGAAATGGGAATGATGGAGAAAAAAGAGGCTAAAAGGGCAGAAAAAAAAAGATAGACAGGTTTTTAACATGGAAAAAAGGAGAAAGAGAAATTTGGGGGAAATACAGGAAAAAAAAAAGGGGAAAGGACATGGTAAGTAGGGAAGTTAAAAATAGGAAAAAAATGTGGAATGGGATGGGGGAAAGGGAATTCTGAAGATGGAAAAAATGTAAAAAATATATAAGGGGGGGAAGGGGAGAGGAAAAGGAAGATGGGCAAAAGTAAGAAGAGAGAGAGGGGAAAGGAAAGAGGGGAAAGGGGGAAAGGGTGTTTTTGGGGAACGTGCGGAGTAGGGAATAAGGACATAGTTTTTTGGAAGGTTAGAGGATGGATGTAATTGTTTCAGAAACAGGGAGGAAAAGGAAGGAGGGAGAAATGAAAAGGGTCCCCTACCAAAAGGGAATTATGGGATGAAGGGTCAAGTAAAAAGAAAAGAGAGGAAGAGCAAAAGGGGCCAAATTGGGGGGAAAAGGAGATTGCAGAAAAAGGGAAAAATGTTTTGGAGATGAAAGGGGAGGGCTTTGTGGTAGGAAAGAGTAAAATGGGGAAGGAAAAAAATGGGGGGATAGGAGTATAGTGGGAGAGGAATAGAGAAGGGCGTCAGGGAGATGGAAAAATGGCGGAGGAGAAAGAGGGGGAGGTTTCACATAATGGAGGGATTTTAATGCGAGGACGGGACAAAGGGGGGGGTAAAAAAGGATAAGGAGATGCGAAGGGGAGGGGAAAAAAGGGAAAAAAAAAGAAAGGGAAAAAATTAATAAAGCGAGGGAAAAAAACTACGGGAAATTCATGGGAAAAGGGGAGCAAAATAAAAGGGGAACACAAAGGGGATGGGGGGGAATGGTTTTTCGGAGGGGGGGGGAAACCGGTTTAATTCGTTTGGGAAAGGATGGGGAAAAAGGGTGAAAGGTTAAAATAAGAAAAAGGTGACTCAGACCCTCCCCCAATGAATGGAGATAAGGATGGGGAAAAGGGGGGAAAAAGCGAGAGGGGGAGGAGAGGGTATAATGGGGAGGGGCCGGAGGATTTTTGAGGGAAAAGTGGAGGAAATAGGAAATGGGGAGGGGGAAAGGATTTTGGATGGGGTGGGGGGTGGATTTTGGCACGGGGGCTGGGGGGAAAAAGGGGAAAAAGGGTGGGGGGGGGGGTCCCGGAGGGAAAAAAAAAGGAAAGGGGGAGTTTAGGGGTTGGGGGGGGTTTGGGGGGGGGTTAGGGGGGGGGGTTTCGGTTGTGTGGGGGGAAAAAGGGAAAAAAAATTGGGGGGAAAAAGGCGCAGGTAAAAAGTCGGAGTAGGGGAAATTAAACGAGAGAGAAAAAGGGGAAAAAAAAAATTTTGGGTGGGTGGGGTTTTTTGGGGGGTTAGGGGGGAAAGGGGGGGAAAAAGGTAAAAAAAGAGGGGGGGGGGAAACGGACAGGGGGAAGGGGGAGGGGGGGGGGGAGGGGGGGAAAAATTTAAAAGAGAGGAAATAAGGGGCAATAAAGAACAAACGGGAAAACCCCGGGAAAGGGAATTTCCCCAAATGAGGTAGGAATTTTGGAGGGGGGAAGGGGAGGGGATGCTGGTTTTTTTGGAAAAAAAAGGGGGGGAAAAAAGGGAGGGGCCAAGAAGGATAAGGGGTTTTCCCCCGGGATAAAAAAAAAGGGTAAAGGGAGGGGGAAAAGACTACAGGGGAGAACCATGTCCAAAATGAAAAATTTTAAAACATGATACTGACAAAAAATTTTGAGGAAGGATGGGGGGGAAAAAGGGGGATGTCCAAAAAATAAAGGGGGTTTAGGGGGAAAAAATGGAACAAAAACAACAAACGTATAAATTTAAATCAATAAAAAGGGGGAAAAAAAAAGGGGGAAGGCTGGGAAATTTTTTTATAGATCTGAAGCAGCATTTACTCGGTAAAGGGAAAAATTAAGGGGCCCAAGGGAGGAAAAGGAAAAAAGGGAAAAAAGGTTGAAAAAGGGGTAAGATGGGGGGGGGAAAAGGGAAAACATGCAGGATAAAAAGGGGAAAGAATTGGGAAAATTTTCTGGTTTGGAAAAGTAAAGACATTTCCCCATTGACCCAAATCCTTTTCAACACCTTTAACGGCTTAAAAAAAAGGGGGGGAAAGGGGTGAAAAGAGGGGGGTAAAAAAGGGGAAAAAAAAGGTTTTAACTTGGCCCCCCGGGGGATAAATTTGGTTTTTTTAAAAAGGGGGGGAAGGGGAAACTGAGAAAAATTAAAAAGGGTTTTAAAAAAAAAAGGACCCAAGATTTGGGGGGAAACGAAAAGAAGACGAAAAAAAAGGGGTTTTAAAAAGGGAGGGGAGGGGAAAAAAGGGGGGGTTTGGGGGGAAAAGGGGAGAAAATGGGGGAAAAAAGGAAAGTTTACGTTCGGGGATATGATACAGGGGAAAAGGGGGACAAAAAGGGGCAAAAAAAGATAGGTAGGAAGCGGGGGGTTATGGGGGAAGTAGGGGGGAAAAGGAAAGAAAATTTTGGGAAAAAATTTGGGGGGGAAAAATTTGGGGTTTTTCACAAATTGGGTGGACTTTGATGAGCTACGGGGGGGGAAAAAATTTTTGGGGGGGAAGGGAAAAGGGGAAGGGAAAAAGGATGGAAAAAAATACCTAAAGATGGATTTTGGAGTAAGGGGGAACCCATTTTTAAAGGGGAGGGGGGAAAACTGAGGAAAAAATGAGGATAAACCAAAAAAGGGCAGGAATTTTAAAGAAATGGGGGGAAGGGGAAAGGAAGCGGCACCGGGGAAAAATGCTGGGGGGAAAAAGGGGGAAGGGGGGGAAAAATAGGAAGGGGGGAGGGGGGGGGGGAAGGGGGGAAAGGGGGAAAATTTTCAGGAAAAGGGGGGGGAAAATAGAGGGGGTGGAAAAAAAGGGGTAGGGGGGGGGGTTTTTTTGGGGTTAAAAAGGGGGGGGGAAAGGAGGGGGGGGGAAAAAAAAGGGGGTGGAAAAATTTAACAGATGGAAAAGGGGGTTGAGGAGAAGAGTGCCAAATATTTTAAAAAGGGGTTGGGGGGGAAGAGTGATGGGGGGGATAGCAAAAATTCAATTGGGAAAGTAAAATTTTTAGAAACGGTTTTTGGGGGGGAAAGCAAAAAAGGGAAATTGGGAAAATGTGGAGGGGGGTTTTGAATCGGGGAGCATGTAGGGGGAAAAGGTGTGAATGGGGGGAAAGGAAGGGGAAAAAGTTTGGGGGGAAAAAGGGGGAAAAAGGGAAAAAGGGGGAAGGGGGGGGATAGAAGATAAGAGAAAAGATAAAAAAGGGGGGAAAAAAAAGTTTTGGGAGAAAAAAAAAGGGAAAAAAGGATAGGGGAGAAAATGACGTGGGGGGAAAGGGGGAAAATTTTTAAAAAAAGAAAGCAAGAGGAAAGGAAAAATCCAAAAAAGGGGTTTTGTGTTGTACAGGGGGTTGGGCGAAGCCCAAGGGGGAAAAGGGGGCCTGGACAACGGGCGCCCCAAAAACGGCCCAACCCCCTTAGGACGGGGGGGTTTAATTTTAAAAAATAAGAATTTTAGATTTAATAGCAAAGTTTTTGGTTTATTTGGGCGTTTTATTTTTTTTTTTTTTGTTTTTTTTTGAATTTCAAACCCTTTTTATATCGGCCCTTATTGTTAAATTGTAGGGAATTGGGAAAACCCCAAAAGGGGCCAATAAAATTTACTACTACTACACTACACAAAAAAGTATTTTTTTTGGGGGTTTCCGAATACAAAATTTTTTAAGGGGAAAGGTAAAAAAATTAATATTTTGGGGGCCTCACGGCAAATCGTCACTTTTTTACATGGTTCGCTCGCCGGTCCTTTTCCCGCCCAACTCGTCGCCGCGATCGCGCCCCCAAACCCCCCTTTTTTTTCAACCCGGGCCCCAAAAAAAAGCCGGGGCCCCCAAAAAACCCCTTCCCAAAAAAAATTTGGGGGGGGAGGGGGCAAAAACCCGTCCCATCCCACCCGGCCTCCGATGATTTTTTTTTGCCTCAATGTCCCATTCCAAAAAGCGCTTCAAAAATCGCTCCCCGGTTTTTGTGATCCCTTTTCCCGGGGTGTCCCTAAAGGGGCCCCTTTTCCCCTTTGCCAATCTTCCGCACTTGTTCTATCTTTTTTCCCAAGAACTCTTTTTAAACCGATATGGCCCCAAAAAATTTCGCAGCAACTTCAGCCCCCCCCGCCTTGTGTCCGTTTAATGGAAACCCAAAAATTTTTTTTCCTTTATTACTTTTGGGTTTTTTCTTTCTGTCATACTCCTTTTTTTTTCTTCCTAATTTTAGGGGTTTTCTTCTTTTTTTCTTGTCCTCGCTTTTTGCTACGTTTTCTCTAAAAACCCGGGTTCTTCTTCTTTAAAAAACCCTTTAAAATATTGGGGTTTTCTTTCGCTTTAAATTTTCGTGCCAAATAAAAGTAAAAGGCGATGCCCTGTCTTTTCGAAGGTACCTATTTAGAATCGCTGATTCCTTTTCTTTTTGCCTTTTAGCAGGGTTCGGGGCCGAAAATTTTTTAAAAATTTGGGGAAAAAAATACGGTTAATCCCTTAACATGCCCTTTTCCCCCTCGGGGGGACTCCGGAAAAAACATTGTTGCTAAAAATTTTTTTTTTTACAATAAGTTTCGAAGTCATGCCAGTGAAACCGTTCCTCGACAAAATTTACCCCTTTCCCCGGGTTTTTCCAAAAAAAGCCTCCCGTTTTCGTCATCTGTCAATACTTGGGGGGCGCTTGTGGATTTCGTGGGGTAAACCAGAAAAATTTCGTAAAAAATCGTTTCTACAAAAATGACGATACTTCTTTGGGGGGGCGGGGGGCCCCCAAATTTATCCACGTATACGAAACCCAGCGGACTTTCACCTTTTGGGGAAAAGGATGTTTAAACAGCCTTCTTTTTTCCCCCCGACGTTCTCTCACCAAATACCAAAAACAAATTTTTGGCATTTTTTCGATCCTACTACGCATTCCTTTTAACCCAAAAAATTCATCTTTACAGCTTCTTCCCTTTTGTCTTAAACCAAAAACCCCCCCTCGTGAGCTTGTCGTTAATTTTTTTTGCATTGCTTTAGACTAAAATTTTTCATCCCCTTTTTAACTTCTTGTGTAAAAGCCCCTTTTTAATAACGTACCCCCCCGTTTTGGTTTTCTTATTGCTTTGGGCTCAAAATTTCCTCCAAACCCCCCATTTTCGCTTGGGTTTTTTTTCAGCCTTGCAATATGCCCCCCCTAAAAATTCCTTATGGCTTGCAGTTCAATGTTTTTTGGGGCCCGAGCGGAAAACGCTTCGCATACTCTTTCCGGGCCGATTTTGCAACATTTAAAAAACCCCCGGGGAAAAAACCCATCGTGCAATCCCCCGTTTAGACTCCGTCCTTTTTTATTTTTTTGGGGCAAACGCCGGGAAAACTGTTACAATTTTTTAAAAGTATCCCACAAAAAATTCAAAAATTTTTGCAACGCTTAATAATTGCAAACCCCCAAAACCCTAGTTTAAAAAATTTTTTCTTCGCTAAAGGGGGGTCTTCCCCCCGGTAGTAAAAACCCGGGAAAAAACGACTTCGTTTTATTTGTATAAAATAGCCCAAAACCCTTTTGGGCAGGCCCGTGTGCCCCGTTTTCCCCCGTTTGGGCAATGATTCGTAAAAAGGTCTTCTCGCCAAAGCCCCCTTCAACGATCGAACCCCGGGCCGTTTTTTTTGCCCAAAAAAAAAATTTTAACCCCCCTTCCCTTTAAAAATTCCCGGTTTAGGGGAGTTTAACGATTTATATTTCGGATAAACCTTCGAAAATAGCCAGAAAACCCCAAAAAACTTTGCCCCGCTTTTCTATCTTTTTTTGGGGGGGAAAAATTTTTCCCCCCGTTTTTTTTTTTTTCGTTTTGGAAAATGAAAATTTTTCCTCCTCTAAAAATAATCCTAATATTTTCCCTAGTTTTTTCAAAAAAGGGGGTTTTTTCCCTTCCCCCTTTATCCTCAACCCTACGACTTGCTTTTTATTTCTTTTTTTTAAGTTAAAAACCCTTTTTTAAAAATTTTTTTGGGGAAAATCAATATCCAAATTTTATTGACACGACAAATTTTTTTCCACAAAATCGAAAAAACTCTTTGAGTATTTTTAAAATTGCGGGGGACGTCCCTTTAAACCCAAAGGCATGCCAAGAAAATCGAGGGGCCCCTTTGGAAAATATAAATGCCGTATTTTTGCGACTAAAAATCCGCCACCGAACATGAAAAAAACCATTCTCAATCTTTTGGGACAAAAAAAATTTTCCCTCGCAAAAGATAAAACGGGGCCTTTTTTAAAAAATTGGAAAAGGGGTACCGGGGGTTTTTTTATTTTCTATTATTTTTCCCAAAATCAACGCAAAACTCTCGGGGCACCCTTTTTTTTCTTACCAAGCACGAAGGGGGGGGCATATAAAATACATTGTTGAACAATTCCCCTCGTCAAAACCCTGTGTATTTTTTCGTCCCAACGGTTTCCCTTTTTTCGGGTACAGCCCCTCGAGCACCCCGGTATACGGGTCTCGTCCTTTAGACAATGTTTTTGGGTTGATCCTCCCCTCCAAATTTTTTTCCCGGGGTTTTAAAAATCGATATTAAATTTTCTTTTCGTCTTTTTAAATCTCGATCAAAATTGCTCTATGTTTACTTTTTCCTTATTCATCGCCAAGGGAAAACCTTTTCAGCAGGCAAAACGGAAAATCTTCCATTTTTGAAATTTTTTAAAGACCCCTTTTTTTATTTTCAACTGACTTTTTAAAAAAACTTTTCCCCATAAAAATCGCGTGCCCCAAAACCCCGGCCCCAGGCCACTGAAACGTTAGGGCCCAAAAAAAAACCCCCACAAAAACGCTAACAAAATTTTTCCCCCAATTTCTTTTTATCGAGGGCCCAAACCCGCAAATTTCATTTCCCCCCCTTTTTAAATTTAAACCCCGGCCCCTCCGTTTTTTAAAATAAAAATCCGCCGCCTCAAAATGAAGTCAAACCCCCGGGGTCGATTAAAAACGATAACCCCGATTTTTTTTGCAACTTTTTTTCAAAAATTTTTCGCCCCCAAACCCGCGTCCCCGAAATTTTTTTTTTTTTTTTTTCTCTGTTTTTCTCTACCAGGGCTTTACAGCAACATGTCCTTTTGGGGCCGCATCAAAAAAATTTTTAAACCCCCTTTTTTCTTTTCACCGGGCAGTCCGCGATCAATGATTTTATCGCCGCAAATGTAGCAAACCGTTTATCAATTTGCGTACTATCGTTTTCCGCGCGTATAAATTTCCTTTTCCGATCCTCCGTCTTGGAATGCCGAGATTTAATTTTCATTATTTCGTATATATCTAATTTATGTTTCAAGTCCGAAATACTTCTCGCGCCGTACAAAACAATTTTATTTAGCCAATCGTCGGCTATACCCTCTATGATAGATATATTGTATTACCGCGCTGATTTCTAATTTCGCCCTGGAGGCGATTTCCAACATCTGATAGCAGTATTCGTGATACGTCTCATCAGTTTCTTCTTCCTCCTTTGTAATTGAAAATGTACATCGTGGGCTATTGGTCTTCTGGGAAAACTCGCGCTTCAAGACAGTTCTGATGTCCTTCCACGTCTTCTCTCGTGCTTCATACTTTACGAATTAGCTTCGCTGATCCACGCAAAAGTCTCCTTACATATATCGTTTTTTGCACGTCGTTCCACTGACACAGTCCTTGCTGTTTCGTCAAAATCTCTGATCCACTGCTTAACGTTCTTGCCATCATCACCGCTAAATGTATCAATACATCTTCAACGTCTTTAAATGTCAACAAACACCTCTCACGTTTCCGTAACGGCTCCTGCGACGGCCTCTTGCCTCCGGCCATCCTCCGACGTATCACTGAGCTCCGACTCATCACCAGACTCGCAATCCACCTGAATCACGCACACCACCGTCGTCGCTACTCTCGTCTCCGTCCTCCTGACCCTCGAGAAACACCGCCGCCCGAAACCGCTCCACCAGATCAGCTTTGTTGCCTGTCGTCCTTAATTTTCGTCGTCTTAACTCGTCTCTAAGCTGGACAATCGTCATAGCGTCCGCCTGCGCAACGTCTCTCGCTCCATCGCTCCGTGCGGTTCCGCCGTCGCTCATCATTACACCACCTTCAAACCCGCCTCCTTCCATCCGATGCGTAATCCCGGACGAGCCCCCAAAAATTTACTTGTGGGATATGAATTGACTAGGTTTGATGGAAATCCAGAAATGGTTGTTTTTCACCAAATAAAATGTAATATAGATATTTTATTGGGATTTACGCGAATACAGAATTTTGAAGGAATGGGTATAAATATATATGAAAATCTCTCCTCCAATTTTAAAGTCGACCAGACTGGCAATAATTTATTTTAAATAATTAGTTTAATTTACAAACGTTTCGGCTGTCATTGCAGCCCTTTTCAAGTATCTATAAACAATTATATACATATAAATATAATCTTAATGCGCTTAATCATACAAATAATTATAAATTTACAAAAATATATATGTTTACATACCAGATTAATACAATAAATCATATTTACAGCAAACCCCCGACAAAATTAACGATTGTTTTGATGAACAATGTATAACTGACAGAAGTAAGCCCGAATAAATAGATGTTGACTGTTAGTAGAAAACTTAGTCATTACGCGTTGAGGGAAATATAAAACCAAAGTACTGTGTCTTTCGCAATTTTTAAACCGTCAATACAAAGTCAAAAAAAATAGATAAATAAATAAATAAATAAATAAATATGTAACATATGACAATATAATATATTAAATAGCTTCAAGAACGCGATCATAAATCCCACTGAAATTCTCCGTATCTTTTTGTAAATTAATGCTTTTTCTTTGGTTTTTTATATAGAACATTTCTGCTATTTCTCTTTTTCTCGTTTGTTTTTCTTGATGCA
Source organism: Nylanderia fulva (assembly GCF_048542155.1). NCBI lineage: Eukaryota > Metazoa > Arthropoda > Insecta > Hymenoptera > Formicidae > Nylanderia > Nylanderia fulva. Next base: position 91,313 of record NW_028189879.1, on the reverse strand, counting down.
GAATCACAGGAGAATCCCAACGGAACTCATGATCGTTACAGTCCGATGCAAACTAACAACTGAGTGTGATGTCGTGTCTTTTTTAATGTTATTTTTATGTTCCTTAATACGTGTTTCTAAATGTCGCTTTGTTTGTCCAATATATGTAGAGTCGCAATTCGCGCATTCGATCTTATAGACGACATCGGTTCTTTTTAAGTTATCAATACTATCTTTTCCTCTTTTTATCAAAGTGTCTAATTTTTTTGGAACGGTATATACTACACCGATTCCATTTTTGTTTATGCAACGAGTAATATTTTCGCTCAAATCTCTAATATACGGCAACACTATAACATTTCGTGTATCAAATTTATCTCGATTAGACGCACCAAAATTACCGCCAAATTTAATCGCCCTAAGTCTCCTGTTAACAATTTTGTTTATGACTGTTAACGGGTAACAATTGTTACGAAGAATTCGTTTGACTAAGATGATGTTTTTCTCGTAAAACATAGGGTCAGCGAGTAAAATATCCCTGTCCACGAGACTTGTGATCACACTAATTTTATAACGCATCGGATGGTTCGAAAGAAAATTTATATAACGGCCTGAAAACGTAGGCTTACGGAACCAGCCAGTCGTCAATTTGCCATTAACTCGCATAACGCTTGTGTCTAAAAAACTTAAGGAACAATTGTTCTCTAATTCAAACGTAAACTTTAGTCGAGTGTGAAAACTATTAAAAATCGTAAGCATATCCTCCACTTTACATTTCGGAATAATTGAAAAAATGTCATCAACATATCTGAAATAACAAAAGGGCTCAAAATCCAATTGACGCAAACAATATGATTCCAAATCGTCCATCACCATATCAGACAAAATTGGAGACAAAGGAGAAGACCCCATAGGCGAACCGAAAACCTGCTCGTAAAATTTTCCATCGAAAACAAAACTAGTCGAGCGTATGACCGTGTCAATAGCATGTAAAAACTGTGCAATGTTAAATGAAGTAAATTGTGAGATATCATCCCAACGGTTTTCTATTGCTGCCTTTATTAATTCCCACGGTGTGTTGGTAAAAAGCGAAGTCACGTCCAACGAAATCATGACATGATCGTCATCAATGTTTTTATCTTTAATAATTTCAACAAAGGACCAACTATCCTTAATGTGAGATCGAGGTTTCTTGACTGCATTTTGTAAAATCTCACCTAAATAAGATGCAATGTAATAAACCGGACTTCCCAACGTTGAAATTATGATACGAAGAGGGTAACCTACTTTATGGATCTTAGGTAAACCAAAGAAAAAGCATTAATTTACAAAAAGATACGGAGAATTTCAGTGGGATTTATGATCGCGTTCTTGAAGCTATTTAATATATTATATTGTCATATGTTACATATTTATTTATTTATTTATTTATTTATCTATTTATTTGACTTTGTATTGACGGTTTAAAAATTGCGAAAGACACAGTACTTTGGTTTTATATTTCCTCAACGCGTAATGACTAAGTTTTCTACTAACAGTCAACATCTATTTATTTCGGGCTTACTTCTGTCAGTTATACATTGTTCATCAAAACAATCGTTAATTTTGTCGGGGGTTTGCTGTAAATATGATTTATTGTATTAATCTGGTATGTAAACATATATATTTTTGTAAATTTATAATTATTTGTATGATTAAGCGCATTAAGATTATATTTATATGTATATAATTGTTTATAGATTACTTGAAAAGGGCTGCAATGACAGCCGAAACGTTGTAAATTAAACTAATTATTTAAAATAAATTATTGCCAGTCTGGTCGACTTTAAAATTGGAGGAGAGATTTTCATTATTTATTACTGGCGACTCTTAAGGATTATCATTTATAAATATATATATATATATATATATGTGGCCTCGACGGCAGTCGTCACGATCTTTTACATGTGTTCGCTCGCACGGTCTTTTTCCGACTAACTCGTCGCTCGCGATCGCGTCAACACGCCCGAGTTTTCACGGGCATCGCCAAGGTCCATCGAAAACCCTCGCAAAACAATATAACGGGTGGAGCGGACAGAAAGCCGTGCTCCATCCCACAATATATAAACAGAAGTCAAGTAATACATTAAAAATAATAAAATAATATAATGCAATAATAACATAAATTAATATAATACATTAAAAAGGATAAAAATAAATTAAGAATATTGTCATAAATAGAATTTAAATTTTCCGTGTTTCTTTGCAAATTTATCGAATTCTTTCGTTTTTTGTTAAAAATCATTTCACTTATTTCTCTCTTTTTTACATTAGCTTCATTATGTAAGATGAAAACATGCGATCAATTGAAGTCATGATTAAGTAAGGCTCTGTGTGTACTAATGACCGAGTAATTGAGTTATTAAATTTATGTTTCTTAATGTTAGAATTATGTTCTTTTATGCATGTCTGAAGGTTTGGTTTGCCCGTTATAACATGAAGTGCAATTCTTACAAGAAATTCTGTATACGACATTAGTTCTTTTATATGGAGGCAATTGGTCTTTCCCTTTTTTAATCAATTTATCAAGTCTATTAGGAACCGTATAAACGACTTCGACCCTTATGGATGATTTAGAGTCTTACTGTCTGGATGCTTTATCTTTTTTACTATATGTCTACTGCAGATATATAGACGATATATTTGCTATTGTTCCGAGGAATCAGATTGACAATATTTTGTTGCAATTTAATGACTATCATCCGAGATTACAGTTCACTTGTAAAATTGAATCGAATAGTTGCATTAATTTTTTAGATACCACCGTAATACGGAAAAATCAAAATTTGATAACTAATTGGTACCGGCCTACTTTTTCAGGGAGATACATTAATTTTTATTCGAACCACCCGCACAAAAATATAAAATCAATACTATTCTTAGTCTTATCGATAGAGCTATTTTACTGTCGGACAATAGTTTTCATGCACAGAATATTTTAATGGTTAAACAGATTCTTCTTAATAACTGCTATCCAAGTTCATTAATTGAATCTGTCATTAATAGAAGGATGAAGATTTTACAGTTTAGGTCACAGGATAATTATCCATCAGGTGGAAAAAAAGCTTTTGACACTTCTAATATAATTGTTTTTCCATTTGTCAAAGGATTAAGTGATTATATTCAACAAGTGTTAAAAGACTGTGGCCTTGAAGTCGTTTATACGGTTCCTAATAACTTGATAAATTAAAAAAGGGAAAGACCAACTGCCTCCATATAAGAGAACGTCGTATACAGAATTTCTTGTAAGAATTGCACTTCATGTTATATCGGGCAAACCGAACGTTACCTTCAGACATGCATAAAAGAACATAATTCTAACATTAAGAAACATGAATCTAATAACTCAATTACTTGGTCATTAGTAAACACAGAGCCTTACTTAATCATGACTTCGATTGGTCGCATGTTTTCATCTTACATAATGAAGCTAATGTAAAAAAGAGAAAAATAAGTGAAATGATTTTTAACAAAAAACAAAAGTATTCGATAAATTTGCAAAGAGACACGGAAAATTTAAATTTTATTTATGACGATATTCTTAATTTATTTTAATTCTTTTTAATGTATTATAATATTTATGTTATTATTTTATTATTCTTAATGTATAATTCGACTTCTGTTTATCTATTTATTTTATTATTTTTACTTTACCTTTAACTATTCAGTGTTAACATATTATTATCACTTTCGTTTCATATATGTTTTTGTTTTTTGTGTCGAAGGAGTTTTTTATTTGTATTTATTTTTCTCATTTTATCTAGTTGACTTTTATTTCTCTTTTAATAACGTTTTAACTCCTTGTTAGCTAATTTATTGTGTCAGTCCCTCTTTATATTTGTCAAAATGAACATCACATATCAATTTGATAGAATATTTGATACGATATTCTGTTAAGTTTTTAAATCTTCGACTCATACTCTAATTTGACATCACTCATGCATAGCGTTTATACTTCCACATTAAATTAAAGGTATTATTAATTACTAAATTATTATCATAAATCAAAATTGTTTTTTGGTTGCGTTATTAACTTTATCTGTTACGTACATTGTATTTTAATTAATTTTTGTAGTTTGAAGAGGACCCAATTCAGGATCGAAACGTCGCTTTTTTAATAAAAAAAGTATCATCCAGCCAGTGTTGATCAATAGATTCTTTTCAACCTTGTATAATATAAATATTTAGCATTATTTATTGCACATATATTTATTGAAAACTATTATTAAAAATTAAGTAATGAGAAAAGCACGCGCTGCGTGCTAGTTTCTTTTCCGGTTCTAAAAAAGGCATGTTATTGATATTGTTATCGCTTTTACGCAATGCTGATTGACTGTCTGGATTTGCGTTGTGCGTTATATTCGTAACATTGAGAAATTGTTATCGCAAGGGTTAGCAATTTAACAGTTTGTTCAAAATAAAATTTTGTACCATGGTGCGGCTGTTATTACGAGGATTAGCAGCTTAATAGTTTGTTAAAAATAAAATAATAATAAACTATATATTATAATACTTTAAACTTGATTAATAGTTTTAATAGATAAAAACTGATTCAGTCAAAAAATATTAATAAAGGGATAAGATTATCAGATATTCTTTTTTACTCTTACTTATTATATACAGGGTGTTCTAAAAGATACGGCTAAAAGAGATATTCCTCACACCTAAAGATAAAAAAATGTGATATGAACACAGGTGAGGAAACGCTCTTTTCAGTTAAAGCTTTTCTGAGTATGCGACGTTACGGTAAATGAGAGTGATCTTGTTTGCCAGGCTAAAATTAGAAAAATATTGACTTTTAAGAACATGCCGGACTGACGGTCGAACTCCGATAGATTAGCACCATACAATCACACATATGCACGTATATACACATACACATGCATATACACACACACATATGCGTGAAAATTTATTAATATATAACTTTTTTATTAGATTTGTAATCTCACTTCTAATTGTTCATTAATATTTTTTCATGTTACCCCTATAATTACACTATTACGCGAGCTATATCTTATGCACAGACAAACTGCAGAACTTTTTTTATTAAATAATTATTGTAATGAACTGACACAAAAGAAACCGATAACAAAACTGTAATTTTTCATTTTTTATGATTTATGGAATTACAGCTAGCGCGGTCCGTTTTTATAAGTACTTTAATCGTGGAAAAGGATTTATTGATCTGTATAATCAATAAAAAGATATCCCAAAATAATCAATATTTGCATTCGGTCGGTAAAAACATACCTCCGGCATCCCCTTAATGTTATGGTTACTTGTTTACACCTAGTAGTGTGACTGAATAATAACAATATGAAAAACTAACTCCTAAAAAAAGCGTTACTCCACCCATGTTTATATAAAATTGTTGCATTCTTTAAATGTACATCTTCCTAAATTTTGACTGTACCTTTTTAGAACATTTTGTGTATACACACACAAGCACGCACGCGCGCTCACATTACACACACACGAACACGCACGCGCGCGCAGACACACACACACACACACACAACGGCAAGATATCTAACAAATATAGATTTATTGTCAAATGTTTCAAACAAAAAATATGGCTTATGTAAGCATTTTTATATATTTTAACTTTATTGTCGTATGTATAAGGGAAAGGAAAGCGAGAGAGATATTAATCTATTTATTTATATTTTCGTTTACTTGTCCTTAGACGGTTTAGTTTTATTATGCGTTATATTTTATTTATTTGTGCGACCGTCAACCTAATCTCTCTCGTTCGTAAGAATTATTGTTTTCGCGAGCACCGAACGATTTTATGTAAAATTACTCCGATTGGTCCGGTACTTTGGGGTGGGAATATTTTAGACAAGCGAGTATAAAAATGAGGATATTTGAGCGCGAGACACAGTTACACAGTTTGACAGTTTTTGACACAGTCTGATAATCAGAGAAAGTAATTATTCTGGCGGCGTTACCAGCAGCTCCGGCGTCTGTATCGAATCTACAATATATATATATACACATCGGTTCGCAAATAAATACATTTATTGGAACATAATATACATATATATATCCTCACACACATCTTGACTAATTATAATAAATTGAACGAGATCCATCCATCTGGCATAGATCTGAGGACCGCGAATCCAGTCAGCGACGAGGTAAAAAAGGTTAGTGCCAATAATTATCGCGCGCTAACAGCGTCAGAAGTGGGATTCGGAGCTCGCCCTGACATTGCGAGAATCCGGAAATCTTGACGAGGCGCGTTTCGGGAAGCGTGACGCGAGTGTTGGGTTTTCGCGAGCGCGTCGACGGGCAATTAACTATTCGATTCCGGAAAGACAGTCACGATGGAAATCGGGAGTGAGATGACGGTGACCGAATTGAAGACCGCTCTTCGTCAACGCGGACTGACCACGGGCGGGTTAAAGGTCGAACTGATAAAACGGTTGAACGAATACGATCCGAATGTGTGGGGAGAGTTGGCGGAGACGCTGGGAGCCGCTCAGGGTGAGGACGGGGATCCGGGTTGTTCGCGTCGGTCGGATGGGGACGACGAGACTCCGGCGGAGGACGAGGAGACTCGGGCACCGACGGCGAGCGTGGAGGTTCGAGCGTCGGCGACGAGGATGGAGACTAGGGCGCCTGCGGCGAGCGTGAGGTCTCGGGCATCGGTGGCGAGCGAAGAGGCTCGTGCACCGAGAGACAGGAGCTTCGCGGAGCAGGGCCTGGAGGACCATAGCCTGATGAGACGAGAGCTGGAGATACTCCGCCGAGAGAGAGAGTGCTGGCGGAGAGAGCAACAGTTGCTGCAGCGAGAGCTGGAGATTGTGAGAGGCTCTCCTACGGCGAGAAGCGCGGCATCGGAGGGCAGCGCGGTATCGGCGACGAGCGGCGTGCGAGAAATTCGAGAGCTGCTTCCCGAGTTTGACGGGGACAATACTTTTTGGAGGTGGAAGCAACAACTGCAATTATTAAAGACCACCTACAATCTGAACGAAAATGCTACTCGCATTTTAATTAGTTCGCGGTTGAAAGGACGCGCGCTGTCGTGGTTCTACTCGAGGGCAGAATACTTGGTGTTGAGCGTCGAAGATCTGCTCAAGGAGATGGATCAGATGTTTGATCTGCGTCCGGGCAGGCTTACCATGAGAAGGGAGTTTGAGTCCCGGACTTGGAAGTCAGGCGAATCATTTTGCGACTACTATCATGACAAAATGATCCTGGCGAATCGAGTGCCGATAGCTCAGGACGAAATCCTGGACTATGTGATCGAGGGAGTGTCGGACCAGAGGCTGCGGAACCAGGCACGGATGCTGAATCTGGAGAGGGGAGCCGATTTGCTGAAGGCATTCGAGAAGATTCGAATCGATGGGGAGAGGACGAACGACAAAACCAGGAGGGATGGACAGAGGACTGCCAACAGCAAAAGGACAGAGGCGACGACGGCTGAGGGAGTGCGAAGGTGTCATCGTTGTCGCGAGACGGGGCACATTGCGGCGTATTGTAGGCAGACGTTACCGACTAGGAAAACGTGTTTCGTGTGCGGATCGGAGGGTCATTTCGCGCGGGAGTGTCCGAAACGTAATCAAGCCTCAACGTCGGGGGCATCGGAGGACGTGGCGCGGACCACCACGACAAATATGTTGCATCCGGTCGATCTTCCTAAGCCGTACATGATCCGTGTAAAGATTTTGCCCAGTGATGCGAAAGAGAAATGTACATATGTGGTGGACGCAATGATAGACTCCGGTTCGCCTATTAGTCTGGTGCGCGACGACGTAGTTCCGTGCGAGGCGAGATGCGACACGGCAAACGAACAGCCGTTCTGCGGGGTTAATGGGTCGCGGCTGGAGATCGGTGGTGCTTTCTTCGGTCAGTTGGAGGTCGGCGGAGTACGGGTCGAAATGAAGTTCTATGTGGTTCCTCGAAAGACAATGGCTTTCGATGTCTTGCTGGGGAGGGATTTTTTAAACTGTCCGCGACTTCACGTTACGATTGGCGATACGTTTGAGATCGCGGGGACCGAAGAGAAGAGCGCTGTAAATTCTTTAATGCACATCGATTGCGGCGGCGATTCCATTGATCCGTGCGACGAATTGAAAATAAATCCGGCGGTCGGCGGCGAGGTGGCCGCGCGGATTTGCGGGGCGTACAAGGCGCATTATATTGACAAGATGCGAATTGAGGGAAATGCGCCCGATTATAAAATGATAATTGCTCTAAAAAACGAACAACCAATAAGTTCGCGGCCGCAACGATTGTCCTTCGCGGATAAGGAACTTCTACGCGAAATTTTGGACGATTTATTAAAAAGATCTATTATACAACCGAGTAGTTCTCCGTATGCGAGTCCTATAGTCTTGGTGCGGAAAAAGGACGGAGGGTGCCGTTTGTGCGTGGATTATCGAGAATTGAATAAAATCACGATACGCGACAATTTTCCGACGGAACTGATAGACGATAACATCGATCGTCTACAGGGAAAGGTGTATTTTTCCATCTTGGACATGAGGGACGGATTCCATCATGTCAGGATGCATGAATCGTCCGTGAAATGCACGTCATTCGTTACGCCTCTCGGGCAGTTCGAGTATCTGCGCATGCCATTCGGGTTGACGAACGCTCCACGGGTTTTTCAGCGATTCGTGCATATGGTGTTCGAGGCATTGATCCGCGAAAATAAGATTCTAATTTATTTAGATGATTTGCTGATCGCTACGAAAGATCTAGACGAGCACATCGAAATCTTATCGAGAGTGTTCGAGGTAGCAGGTGAGAATCGATTAGGATTTCGACTCGATGAGTGTCACTTCGCCCGGACGGGGGTAAAATACTTGGGTTACTGCGTAAGTGGACACGGTATCCGGCCGAGCGACGAGAATGTTGCGTCCGTCGTTGACTATCCGGTGCCGCGTAGCGCGAGGAACATGCAGCGTTTTCTGGGGCTGTATGTAATAATATTTGAATTCGAATCTCACGAAAGTGCGTGCGAAAAGATATGCGAAGCGCAGCGAAGGGGCGCCGAACATTATAATTTGCGCAGAAAAGCGGCCCAGAAATATAGCGTTGGCGATTACGTTGAAATACGTAATGTAGAAACGGCGGCCGGAATAAATAGAAAACTAATATCAAAATATAAAGGCCCGTATATCGTGGAAAAAATTCTAGATCGCGATCGTTACATCATCACCGATGTTGACGGGTTCCAGCTAACGCAGCGGCCCTATACAAGAATACGAGCACCGGATTAAATGCGCCCGTACATACGTGCATGATTTTGTATGATTATTTATATTGTGTTTTGTAATTTTATAATAACGTTGACCGGGACGGTCAAAAAGTCAGGATGGCCGAGCTGTAAGCATTTTTATATATTTTAACTTTATTGTCGTATGTATAAGGGAAAGGAAAGCGAGAGAGATATTAATCTATTTATTTATATTTTCGTTTACTTGTCCTTAGACGGTTTAGTTTTATTATGCGTTATATTTTATTTATTTGTGCGACCGTCAACCTAATCTCTCTCGTTCGTAAGAATTATTGTTTTCGCGAGCACCGAACGATTTTATGTAAAATTACTCCGATTGGTCCGGTACTTTGGGGTGGGAATATTTTAGACAAGCGAGTATAAAAATGAGGATATTTGAGCGCGAGACACAGTTACACAGTTTGACAGTTTTTGACACAGTCTGATAATCAGAGAAAGTAATTATTCTGGCGGCGTTACCAGCAGCTCCGGCGTCTGTATCGAATCTACAATATATATATATACACATCGGATCGCAAATAAATACATTTATTGGAACATAATATACATATATATATCCTCACACACATCCTGACTAATTATAATAAATTGAACGAGATCCATCCATCTGGCATAGATCTGAGAACCGCGAATCCAGTCAGCGACGAGGTAAAAAAGGTTAGTGCCAATAATTATCGCGCGCTAACACTTAAAAAAATATATTTAGCTTATGATATCTATTTGACTTTGGGATAACCTTAAAAAGCCTGATCAAGGTCAACATAAAAATATTAAATAGGATCACCTATTTTTTATTACGTATTCTTATACTAAAATCGAGATTTTGTCAAAATATTATATATAATAAAGCATTTTTCTATTAAGCACTTTTCGAGATATAAGATTTGAAAATTATGGTACTGCCATTAACATCACCCAATTTTTACATATTGTTATATACATCCACACACATTCACACATACAGCAGAGAGGGTTTGAAGTAAAAAAATGTTATAGAAATGACGACTCGTGGAATTCTTATTTTTATTGTGACACACACACCTTCACGCACTTGCACACATATCCTGCCCCTCCCCCCCCTCCATACAGGTGCAAAATATGTAAATTCTACTGGTCAACCTTTACGTTGTACACCTTGAGTAATGCTAATGTTGGCGTTACAATTATTTTCAAGTTTTATAATTCAAAAAGTACTTAATGGAAAAATATTTTATTATAGTGTTTTGAAAACGTCTTGACTTCAGCTAGAGGGACAAAAGTTTTGGAACAGCAAAATATCTCAAAAATATCGATTTATTGGGAAAATATTTAAAAAAAAGTAAAGTTTGAAAGAAACTATTAGATAATATGATATCTATATCTATTTGACCTTGCAATGACCTTGAAAAGCCCGGGCAAGGTTAATATAAAAATCTTACATAGAAACCTACCTACACACATTTATACACAGCAGAAAAGGTTTGGAGTTCAAAAGCATTACGGAAGTGACAAACCGTTAAATCCTTATTTCTGCTGTGACATACAACCACACATACCTGCACATACACATATCTACACACACACGCACATACGTCTCGACTTCAACTATAAGAATATATAATAAAATATAGGTGTTTCTATTTAAGATTGTTACGTTGACCTTGACCGGGCTTTTCATAGTCATCTTAAGGTCAAATGGTTGTAGCATCATCTAAAAGTTTTTTAAACCCTACTCTTTTTGTTTGAAACATTTTTCCAATAAATCATTACTTTCTGAGATATTTTGCCGATCCGGAAATTTTGCACGTACGCACGCAAACATAATTTAATCTTTAAAAAAAATTCTTTTTGTAAAAATATTTTTATGTAACATTTTTTTAGTATATAATTAATTTTAGTAAATAAAGATTAAATATTAAAAATAATCAAAAATTTAAATAAAAAAACTAATTTAACTAATATTTAACGTAATTATTATTTTTTAAAATATTAATTATTTTAGATATTGATTTCTAAATTATTAATACTTTTATTTTGCAGATCAACATGTGTCCTACAACTTCATTGCTACGCTTCATACCGGTGAGTTTTATAGCGTCTTCTATTGGGAAAAACTCGCTGGCACTCAGTATTCTTTAATTTTTGAATTTTTGTCGGCGTTACACGAAACGCCACCAGTTCTAGCTAGTTTTGCACATTCAATGAAATATATCATTTGAACACAGTTTTGAGTATTAAACAAAAGAATAATGTTTAACAGAAAAGTGAAGTTACAACTTTCATATAACCTCGTACAATTTTTTCATTTTTCCTCTATATATATTTTTGATAGAACAATGACGAGTGAACAAATTAATCTCAAAACAGTGTTTTTTAAAATAAATTCATTAAAACCAATACGTTATAAAATGAACAAAAATACGTGATATCGATTAAAACATAAATAAATTATCTTTTCTAGATTAATGAAAATATTTGTTGATTAAACCCAATAAAATTTATAGATTTAAAACTTATTAAATAAATTCAAAAATATATGTTTTATAGATATTAATAACTATGCGGTGGATTTTGCTCTTCAATTAGTAGAAAAACAAATATTAAAATTAGAAGAAAGCATATTCACTAGCTCAATCTTTTGATGGCACAACATTGTAAGTATTTCAAGATTAGTCATGATTTTTTAATCTTCTTTTTTTCTTCTGTATTTGATATAATCCTCTTTGTTTGATTATTTTTGTATACTTCTTAAAATTTCTAGTTCGATATTGTCTGATGTTGAAATTTTTTAAATTTATTATTTATTTATTTATTGAAATAAAATGAAATAAAGTGAACGGCTTGAAAGATTATACTACATTAAATTGTTTATTTTTTTATTACAGTATTCCAGTAGTTCTCGAAACAGCTTATCATATAATTCTGAACTTTGATTAACATGTTCATCAATAACAAAAATAGATTCTCAAGAGGATATTTTGACTCCCTAAATGAAAATAATATGAATTAAAAAAATAGAAGATTGCAATTATGATAGTGATATATACGTGTTTATTATTATGGTTCTAAAATTAAAAAAGTTGAGTGATATATAAGGCGTTACATAATTATAAATCTCATTTTTACAGACCGAAACAAAATTTTTATTAGACAAATATAATTCATATCTTTCATTAGTTGGTCCAATGAAAACATATGAAACAAAAAAAGTTATGTAGAACAGAATTGTTCAAGATTTAAAGGAAATCTTGAACGTTGAACGGACTAGTACTCAATGTGAAAATAGATACAAAACAGTAATAAAGAGGAAGAAAAAATCAATAAACAATAACAATAAATAAGGTGCGAGCAGAACGGAAGTAAAATACAAAGATGAATTTAAAAAAATTTCAGCAACAGACAACAGTATTAAACCAGATAGAGACGTTACAACAATAAAAAATAATCAAGCAATTAAATCGAGCTATACCAAACCCAGAAGTTAAAAAAAGTTTAAAGTTAAAAAAGTTAAAAGTTAAGTTATGTAACGGCGTGTCCGTTACTAACGCCTCGCGGGCCGATCACCCGCCCGCCACTTGAGGCTATGGCGCCTAAGGCGCCCCTAAACACAAAAACATAAACGATACACGGGTCACCCTACCCCAGGGGCGCCCCACTACAACCCCCAGAGGCGCCCCACTACGACGCCGGCGTTACCCCCATCACAGCCTCGATGTAGAGTGGGGGAACCGCCGGCAGGATATATAAGCCGGCTCGACGGATGAGCCGGCACCAGTCCTGTTCCGGACCTCCTAGCCAGGCAACGGGCTTCTCGTTGTTACGCCGGGTTTCCCGGTTTCTGGCCTCCTACCTTTAGTATCGGGCAACGGGTTTCTCGTTGTTACGCCGGGTTTCCCGGTTTCCGGTCTCTTCCTGCTACACGCCGGGCAACGGGTTTCTCGTTGTTACGCCGGGTTTCCCGGTTTCCGGTCTCTTCCTGCTACACGCCGGGCAACGGGTTTCTCGTTGTTACGCCGGGTTTCCCGGTTTCCGGTCTCTTCCTGCTACACGCCGGGCAACGGGTTTCTCGTTGTTACGCCGGGTTTCCCGGTTTCCGGTCTCTTCCTGCTACACGCCGGGCAACGGGTTTCTCGTTGTTACGCCGGGTTTCCCGGTTTCCGGTCTCTTCCTGCTACACGCCGGGCAACGGGTTTCTCGTTGTTACGCCGGGTTTCCCGGTTTCCGGTCTCTTCCTGCTACACGCCGGGCAACGGGTTTCTCGTTGTTACGCCGGGTTTCCCGGTTTCCGGTCTCTTCCTGCTATACACCGGGTGACGGGTTTCTCGTCATTACGCCGGGTTTCCCGGTTTCCGGTTTCTTCCTGCTATAGGCTATACGCCTCCGTACACCGTATCTTTAAGTTATACCGGGTAATTTGTAAATCTTTTCCGGACACCGCTACAGGCTATACGCCTCCTTATTTTGTTTATACCGAGTAGTCAATAAGTTTCTCTATTTAGGGCTTTATGCCAACAAACATTTCGTTTATACCGAGTAGTCAATAAGTTTCTCTATTTAGGGCTTTATGCCAACAAACATTTCGTTTATACCGAGTAGTCAATAAGTTTCTCTATTTAGGCTTTATGCCAACAATCATTTTGTTTACTTGTTTCTTTTTGAATAAACCAAAGTATTGTTAATAAGGAATAAGCGAGTCTGAATCTCCCCCTTCCTCCCGAATCCTGGAACCGGCGAGCCGATCCGCGGCGTCGGGAAAGGTGAACCGTTACATGGCGCCCGAACAGGGACCTGCCCAGTGGAGATCCCGACTCGCTTAAGCCTATCCAGATGCCCGCGTGGGTAAATCAATTATCAAAATCCGAAGCTATTGCCTTGGCCAAAAGACACGGAATCGATAGCCAAGGAACTTTAGACGAGGTCCGCCGACGCCTCCGCCGATTTGTCGGGCAAAACCCCGCGCTATTTCAAACTCACCTACCTGTGCCCACTATCAACGTCGAAATGGCCACCGGAAGCCCAACCAAAGACGAAGAAGCTACCACCCCGACACCTGTTGAACCGGCCAGGATCATGGATAAGATCCGAAAATGGGGGTGCCACTTCGAGGGCAAGGACCCCCTGGCATTCCTCGAGCGTACGGAAGAGCTGTGCCTGGGCTACAGCTACACCGACGCCCAGATGCTGTTAGGGCTACCCGAACTCTTACGGGGAGACGCCCTGCTGTGGTATCGCAACATCCGCGATACCATAGCCAGCTGGGCCGACTTTCGCCAAGCTGTCCGCCAGCAATACCTGCCAAGCGGGTATGAGAGACAGATGAAAAGGACGATCCAGGGACGTCAACAACGCCCTAAAGAGTCCTTCCAAAAGTACGCCACCGAGGTTCTGACCATGATGCGGCGCGCCGGGGGATATTCACCCCTAGACCAACTGGAACAGCTCTACGAAAACATGGATCCGGAGTACCAATTGTACATCCGTCGGGCGGACGTGCTCAGCGTCGGGGATGTGAGCATCCGAGCCACCGAATACGAAGAGGCCGACCGCCGAAGACAGGAACGACGAAGGGACGTGCCGCAAAGCCACACCCCGGTCTTAGCTTCCGCGGTCTACAGTCGGGAGGAATGTTGCTGGAGGTGCAAGCAACGAGGACATACACGCCTGCACTGCCAGCGACCTCCGAAGAAATTCTGCTCGAGATGTGGCAAGGACGGGGTCCTCACCCGTGACTGCCACCCCCCGACGGGAAACGGGGTGCGGGCCGGAGACGTCGCGGCCGTCGTCCAGCCCGACTCGACCTAAAATACAACCCGAAACCGCACCTCCGGATCCAGATCGCCGGACAACATTTGTGGGGCCTCCTCGATTCCGGCTCAGAGATTTTATTTGTAAACGCTGAAACAGCCCGCCGAATCAACCGCACACCGTCTAGCCCAGATCTCAAGGCAGCCCAGATACGCCTGGCCGACGGGACGCAAGTCCCCATTGCCGAGACCATCGAAGCAACGGTCAGGTTACGCGGAAAATCGTACCGCCACCGCTTCTCCGTACTACCACAACTAGACAACGCCGTACTAATAGGCATAGACCTCTGGGCGAAATTAGGAGTCGAGCTGCGCCCGCCGCCCAGACCTGTCACCGAGACAACAACCAAAGATGGAATCGCGACAGCCAGTATCAGCCCAGGAACTACCAGCGAGGCGCTAAGGCTACAGGCCTTTCTAAATAACGAACTTCCAAAGTTTGAATCGGTCCGCGGCCCGACCGACAAAGCCACGCACCAAATTCGGCTAAAACCGGGGCCGCCCATTAAACAACGATATCGGCCCCGTAATCCGGCCATGCAAGCCGTGATCGACCAAGAGGTCCAAAAGATGGAAGCCGAAGGAGTCATCGAGCCCTCCACCAGCGCCTGGAGCTCTCCGATAGTGCTGGCAAAGAAGAAAGACGGGACCTACCGATTTTGTATAGACTTCCGCCGATTAAACGCGGCCTCCGAGAAAGATGCATACCCGCTGCCTCACATTGCCGCCACCTTGGATAAGCTACGAGGCGCACACTACTTGTCCACGTTGGACCTACGCAGCGGGTATTGGCAAGTGCCACTAACTCCGGAGAGCCGCCCCGCAACCGCCTTCACGGTGCCAGGGAGAGGGCTGATGCAGTTCCGCGTCATGCCATTCGGACTGCATTCAGCACCGGCCACCTTCCAACGGCTGCTCGACACCGTGCTAGGACCCGAATTAGAGCCACACGTCCTCGTCTACTTGGACGACATAGTTGTCGCATCCCGTACTTTTGAGGAGCACCTAGGCCACTTGGCCGAAGTCTTTCGCCGCCTCCGTGACGCCCGACTCCGTCTTAACCCAGAAAAGTGTCACTTCTGCCGGCCAAGTCTCCGGTACCTCGGACACGTTATCGATCGGCACGGAATCCGGACGGACCCAGAGAAAGTGCGAGCCATTACCGATTGGCCTGCCCCCACGACCCTCCGCAGGGTTCGGCAATTTCTGGGGGTAGCGTCATGGTACCGCCGATTCATCGTGGATTTCTCCACTATCGCCGCCCCTCTCACTCGACTCACTAAAAAGAGAGCGCGCTGGACCTGGGCAAAAGAAGAAGAAACCGCGTTCCGGAAACTAAAACAGGCCTTAACCACCGCACCTGTCCTCGCCTGTCCAGATTTTGCGCGACCATTTCTACTACAAACCGACGCCAGCGCCCACGGGTTAGGGGCCGTATTAACCCAACACCTCGGCAAAGGAGAGCGGGTTATCGCGTACGCCAGCCGGACCCTCAACGCAGCCGAGAAGAATTATAGCGCTACCGAACTAGAGTGCTTGGCTGTCGTGTGGGGTATACGCCGGATGCGGGATTACCTCGAGGGCTACCGATTCACCGTCGTGACCGACCACCAAGCTTTAAAGTGGTTACAACACATCGAGGCCCCTACCGGACGACTAGCCCGCTGGATGTTCGAATTACAACAACATGATTTTGACATCCAGTACCGGCGCGGGACACTTAACCAGGTGGCAGATGCCCTCTCCCGCCTCCCGGAAGCTTTGGCGGTGACCCGGCCGAAATGCCGGTGGTACCACCGTAAACTAGCCGAAGTACGGAGACATCCGACCGATCACCCGGACTATAAAATCCAGGATCAACAATTGTACAGGCATATACTCCACGATCTGGACTTCCGGGAAACACCAGCCGAAGAGCAATGGAAGCAGTGCGTGCCTACAGACCAACGACCCGCCCTGCTTCAGCGAATGCACGACGACCCGGCCGCCGGGCACCTGGGCATTTCCAAAACATTGGCTCGGGTGGCCCAGCTATATTACTGGCCCGGCATGTTTCGGGAGATTGCCCGGTACGTCCGAGGGTGCGCTAATTGTGCGCGGCATAAGGCCAGTCAACGACGACCGGCTGGACGGATGATGGCCACCCCCGTCCGCGCACCATGGGAACAAGCCGCCGTAGACCTGATCGGTCCCCTGCCTCGATCCACTAGCGGCCATACCTGGCTATTAACCATACAAGACCGGTTCAGTAAGTGGATCGAGATGGTCCCGCTTAGAAAAGCCACCGCCGTAGCCGTAGCCCGAGCACTCACCGACCGCCTGATATACCGGCACGGGTGTCCGGTCGCCCTGGTGTCCGATAACGGGACTCAGTTCGTCGCGCAACGCATTAAGGCCTTGCTAGCTTCCTACGGGATACAACATCGGACATCCCCCGTGTACACTCCGCAATGCAATCCGGTAGAGCAAGCGAACCGTACGGTTAAAACAATGATCAGCCAGTACGTAGGCCGGCGGCACAAAGACTGGGACGAGCGAATCTCCGCCTTACAGTTCGCCATCAACACCGCCCGACATGAGGCCACCGGATACACTCCGGCCTACATCCTGCACGGCCGAGAGCTCGCCCGCCCACATCCAGAGGATCGACCAGGAACCGCACCAGCACCAGGACCAAGCACCCGCCAGACCCAGTTAGAGGACGCCTACAAGGTGGTCCGAATCCACCTCGCCCGGGCCTTCCAGCGGCAAGAGAAGCCGTACAACCTGAGGCGACGAGACTGGCGACCGCAGCTGGGCGAACGCGTCTGGAAACGCGACCGCCCCCTGTCCAGCAAGGCCAACGCGTTCAACGCCAAGCTGGCCCCGAAGTAGAGCGGACCGATGACTGTCCGGAGGATCGTATCCCCCGTAATCGTTGACCTCAAGGACGCCCGAGGACGATGGCACCGCCACATCCATGTGCAGGACCTCAAGGCGGCATCCGAGGAAGAGGACGAGGAAATCATCGGGGCGTAGGACCGGGCCAGCCGCCGTGATTCCTCCAGCGCCATACCGCCCACGCCACTCGGAAGTTCCGAGCCACCTCCCCTACTGGACGGTGGACCGATACGGTTTGACCGATTCGGCCGACCACGTGCGATCCGCCGTCTAGAGAGGGGGTAGTGTAACGGCGTGTCCGTTACTAACGCCTCGCGGGCCGATCACCCGCCCGCCACTTGAGGCTATGGCGCCTAAGGCGCCCCTAAACACAAAAACATAAGCGATACACGGGTCACCCTACCCCAGGGGCGCCCCACTACAACCCCCAGAGGCGCCCCACTACGACGCCGGCGTTACCTCCATCACAGCCTCGATGTAGAGTGGGGGAACCGCCGGCAGGGTATATAAGCAGGCTCGACGGATGAGCCGGCACCAGTCCTGTTCCGGACCTCCTAGCCAGGCAACGGGCTTCTCGTTGTTACGCCGGGTTTCCCGGTTTCTGGCCTCCTACCTTTAGTATCGGGCAACGGGTTTCTCGTTGTTACGCCGGGTTTCCCGGTTTCCGGTCTCTTCCTGCTACACGCCGGGCAACGGGTTTCTCGTTGTTACGCCGGGTTTCCCGGTTTCCGGTCTCTTCCTGCTACACGCCGGGCAACGGGTTTCTCGTTGTTACGCCGGGTTTCCCGGTTTCCGGTCTCTTCCTGCTACACGCCGGGCAACGGGTTTCCCGGTTTCCGGTCTCTTCCTGCTACACGCCGGGCAACGGGTTTCTCGTTGTTACGCCGGGTTTCCCGGTTTCCGGTCTCTTCCTGCTACACGCCGGGCAACGGGTTTCTCGTTGTTACGCCGGGTTTCCCGGTTTCCGGTCTCTTCCTGCTACACGCCGGGCAACGGGTTTCTCGTTGTTACGCCGGGTTTCCCGGTTTCCGGTCTCTTCCTGCTATACACCGGGTGACGGGTTTCTCGTCATTACGCCGGGTTTCCCGGTTTCCGGTTTCTTCCTGCTATAGGCTATACGCCTCCGTACACCGTATCTCTAAGTTATACCGGGTAATTTGTAAATCTTTTCCGGACACCGCTACAGGCTATACGCCTCCTTATTTTGTTTATACCGAGTAGTCAATAAGTTTCTCTATTTAGGGCTTTATGCCAACAAACATTTCGTTTATACCGAGTAGTCAATAAGTTTCTCTATTTAGGGCTTTATGCCAACAAACATTTCGTTTATACCGAGTAGTCAATAAGTTTCTCTATTTAGGCTTAATGCCAACAATCATTTTGTTTACTTGTTTCTTTTTTAATAAACCAAAGTATTGTTAATAAGGAATAAGCGAGTCTGAATCTCCCCCTTCCTCCCGAATCCTGGAACCGGCGAGCCGATCCGCGGCGTCGGGAAAAGTGAACCGTTACAGTTAAAAAAGGTTTATAAATCCTACAAGATATTTTATATGATATTAATGAAAGAAAGGAAGCAGGGAAAGAACGTCGTCATAAAAAAAAAGAAAAATTATTAAAAGATCTATGTAAGTTATAACAATAACAATAACAGCAGAAAGGACCAGCAGTCTATTCCGACCATTGAAAGGCCTTTTTTTAAGTGTGTGGGAAATCCATTCACGAATGTCCCCATCCTCTTGGGAAAGAGAGACGGGGATTATGTGAGACTCAGGCTCCATCACCCCGACGGCGTGTCGGAATGGCTTCATTGCCCCCTACCCACTAAAATCCACATGGTGGCCTTCTCAGTGTGTGTGTGTGTGTGTGTGTGTGTGCGCGCGCGTGTGCGTGTGCGTGTGGTCCGTGCTTCATAATGTTTATGACATATTATGTGTATGTGTGTTAATTATTACGTTCTTATTACATCTATTGATTAATAATCTCAACATTTATCTTAAAATTCTCCGTGGATCATCTTAAAATTCTCGATTTGCGGCATCCAATGTGATGTTAAGCATTGACGTATCAGGATATTTGATGTCATCCCTATTATCTGGAGCTCGCACTTTAAGTACATGTGCACACGTTGCCAGCGCCTTGTGGTACCTAGGTTTTGCGGTGCACAAAGGTGCAGTGCAAACTAACAGTAAAATTGCATCTTTGAATCCTTGAATCATTGGAACTTTATTTCTTTCAATTTGCTTCTATCGAATAACTCTTCACTGTTATTGGAGAATGTAAAGTAGCCGATTTCGTTAATCGGCGTCAATAAATCTTCCAAATAGCGATATTTCGGCTGTTGCAGCGATTTAGAAAACACGTACACGTTCTCGAAACGCACACCGTGAGGACTTTCCAGCAGGCTTATCAACACGTTGGTTTTACCGCAGTTTGAGGGGCCGCAAACGATCGCGCGTATAGTTGTCGGTAGCATCGTACCGTGTTTGCGCACACCTTCGTTTACGCTGCAGCGTACTCTGTCGTCGTAATTCATCACTCGTATCGTCAGAGGTTGTTGCACAAATTTCATTTTCTCACTCCCGATTTGACCTCCAACGTCCTCCTATTTATAGCTGCGCGGACTCGCGCTTTGCTCAGTAATGTCTAGAGATTGCAACGGATGTCAACGAAAATAGGCACAGATCTATTAAATCGTGCGATAAACGCACTTCCGGTCGAGCTTCATATTCCCGGCTATCAATTTTGCGGCCCGGGAACTCGTTTGGAAAAGCGATTGGCTAGAGGTGATCAAGGTGTCAACCTATTGGACGCGGCGTGCCGTGAACACGATATAGCGTACTCTCGGAGCAGCGAACTCACCGAGAGACACGCGGCGGATAAGGTACTCGCCGAGAAAGCGAAAACTCGCATTGTCGCAAAAGACTCGAGTCTCGGTGAGAGAGCCGCGGCCACAGTTGTCTGGACAGCGATGAAGACCAAGACGAAGCTCGGCATGGGCTTGAAAACGAAAAAGAGGAAGACAAAGAGGAGGGTACTTTCGGCAGCGAAACGAGGCGGATTTTTGCCGATTTTACCAATGCTGGGCGCGCTCGGATCTCTGGTTGGCGGAGCGGCTGGCGTAGCAAAAGCGGTAAACGACAGAAAAGCCGCGCAACGTCAGTTGCAAGAGATACTACGCCACAATCGCGCCATGGAAGGCCGCGGACTGTATCTCGCCCCTTACAAATATGAACGAGGGGCGAGGAAAAAAAAAAAAACGTCAAAAAAACGTTAAAAATGCCGAAAGGTGTAACTACAAATGTGCAATTGCTACAACTTGCAAAACGTATGCACATTCCATACTTTAGAGGTGTATTTATGCGCAATAATTTACCGATAAATGGCGCGCGAGAAAATGAGAGTGGTATCGTTAATCTAGACAGTACAGACGGTCCTGGCACTCATTGGGTGGCGTATTCAAAAAGAGGAAATCGCGCAATCTATTTCGACAGTTTTGGCAATTTTCGACCACCCGAGGAATTGGTGCGATATTTAAATGTGCCGAAATTGGAATACAATTACACCTCTTATCAAACGTATGATCAGAGTATCTGCGGACAGTTGTGCTTGCAGTTTCTCCGAGAGGTTAAATTCTCGCCGCAAATTTAAAGACTGACATTGCGTTATTTAACTCAGTTTGTCAACATGTCGCTAACACTAACATTGACTGGGAAGAGTAGTGTCCTCGCGGCGACCTACTTTCCCCCCATAGATTTGAGCGATGCGGACTACGAGCTCGGTCTGGCAGACTTTGAAACTTATCACACTATATCGAATGTGAATTCCTCAAATAATAAAATTTACTATAGCAAAGACGACGCGGAAATTACGATTCCCCGATTACGCGAAACAGAATATTTAACTGATTTCATACTTGCCTGAAAAATCTTCTAATCCTCTGCGATACCTTGCGGCACTTAGAACTTGGAAGCTCGTCTCAAAAATGTGGGAAGCTTCTAGAATTATAACCTCTGTGATAACCTTGCGGCACGTATGGTAGCACTCACGGTGGTTGAATTTAGAAGAACGCGGGAACAGTGCTGGAGGTTACAGGACAAAAATTCGCGCAAACGTAGTAGCGCGCATTAAAAGCGCGCAAACGTATGTGACACATGACTACGCCATGCACGGCAAGGTTTGCTCTGTTATTTGCGTAAATTTTGCGTCTCATCATGCCAGAACAAATCTTTGCTCTATTTTTGCCACAAATTTGCTATCACGCCATGCACAGCAAGGTTTGCTCTGTTATTTGCATGAATATTGCGTCTTATCGTATCAGAGTTAACTTTGCTCTATTTTTTTCGTAAATTGTTTGTTATACCGTGCATGGCAAGATTTGCTCTGTTTTTGTCACAAATTTGCTTTATATCGTGTATCACAAGATTTGCTATTATTGACGTAAAGTTTGTATTTCACCATGATACCATCATTTGCTCTCTTCTATAAGTAAAATTTACGAACAAACTTTTCTCTGTTAATTGCAGCATCATATAACGAAAAGTTTTGCCGTTAATTTGTTCGAAATATTTAGACAAGACGAAGCAAGGCAAATGTTTGCCAGAAAATTGTTGTTAAAATTAAAGCAAACTTTGCCGAAAAGCTTTAACGAAACGTGATTTTATCACTCTTGGCTAGCTGGGAAATAAGTCATCCGACATGCACACCGAGTCCGGCCTACCGCTTTCTACCCGCTCATTCGTTTAGATATTTTAGTTAATAACTCAATAATTATTGCGAATATCGCAAAATGATACAGGACTTTTCTATTTAGTTTAACACGTTCTATCTGCCCATTCCCGGTGGTTCGCGAATTATGGGACACTCTGTATATGAATGTATGTATGTATGTATGTATGTGTGTGTATATATACGCAGGATGTCCTGCAACGTGATATCCACAGTGAAACTTTGTATTCTTGAGATCATTCAAAAAATAAAGATGATTTTAAAATTTGCAAGATTTTCTTTATCTATAAATTTTTTGCGATATTCTAATGATACCCTCTTTATTCTTATATATATATATATATACACACACACATTTTTTTTTTTTTTTTTTTTTTTTTTTTTTTAAGAGGTTAGAAAATACATTTGCGTACAGAGTGTCGGACTCAATCTTAACGACAATACCGACTAAAAATAGCCCTCTTTCACCAGTTTCTTTGGTCCCCGCGGCATGGCCGCCAGGTATAACTTCGCGGGGGGGATGATTTAGCCGCAGTTTTCTCTGTTAAAGTGGCTGTTTAGGCCAGCTTCTTCCGCTCGCGCTCTATTTTCCGCAGCTCCTTTAACACGGTCGTAGCGTAAGTACTTGTAAGTTCCCAGGCTGGAAACAAGATTAACATTGTGGGTATCATACTTTCAGGAGAGATTTTGCATCCTATTCTATCTTCCCATGACTTCCTGGCTTCCATGAAACGAGGACACACGAAAAAGACGTGCTCTGCATCTTCAATTGTCCCTATACAGTTGGGACATTCAGGGGAATCTTCGTGTTTGAACCTATGAAGGTACGCCCGGTAACAGCCATGGCCGGATATCATCTGGGTCAGGTAGTAGTTTAACTCTCCATGGTTCCGGTTTACCCATGGCTCTAGGTCTGGTATTAGCCTGTGGGTCCATCTTCCCTTCGTCGACGTATCCCAGAGCAATTGCCACTGTTGCAAGCTCTTCAGTCTTCTCTGGGTTCAAAGCTCCACCATAGTCAGGTGCGAGCTGCATTTTTTGTTTTGACGCAGACTCTTCCTTTCCTCTGCAAGAATCGTAACGGGAACCATACCCGCTATCACGCATGCCGCATCTTCCGAAACTGTACGAAAGGCGCTGGCTACTCGGAGTGTGCTGACTCTATAGACTGAGGCGAGCTTCCGTCTGGACTCTTGTTTGCTCAGCACCTCAGACCATATGGGTGCACCGTACATGAGCACAGATGCTGTCACCGACGCTAGTAGCTTTCTTCTATTTTGTTTGGGATTTCCGACATTAGGCATGAGTCTGCATAGTTTGGCTGTCACTAGGGACGCTTTCGTTGCAGCTGTCTCCACATGCTCTTTGAAGTTAAGCCTATGGTCGATTATTACTCCTAAGTATCGAATAGCTGTTTGAGTTGCAATTTCAGAGTTCCCGACATTAAGCGTAATGGTCTCTGCGACTCTCCTGCCAGTAATTAAAACCGCCTCCGTCTTCTGCTCAGCGAGTTCTAGCCCGACCGACTTCATCCACTGAGTAATTATTTGGAACGTTCTTTCAAATGTCCATGTCACTTCCTCCAGGTATTTCGCTACTATCACAACCGCTAGATCATCAGCAAATGCAACGAGTTTAGTTTCACTGGGTAGATTTTGCTTCAGAAGTCCATCGTACATGACGTTCCATAAAAGTGGCCCTAGTACTGACCCTTGCGGGACGCCACCAGTAACCTTATACTCCTCTCGCCCGGTTTGCGTGGTGTATGTCAGAACCCTGTCAGAGAAGTAACTAGCGACTATTTTTCGTAGGTATAAAGGTACTTTCAGTGAATTAAGAGCTTCTATGATAATTTCCTATTTCGCTGAGTTGAAGGCGTTTTTAATGTCTAACGTGGCAACCAAGCAATATTTTATGGAGCCCCCCTTCCATCTTTTCCCAGACACTGCTTGTTTACACACACACACACATATATATGTGTGTGTGTGTGTATATACAGGGTATCCCAAAAAGATTGGAACACTGAAAAATCTCGAAAAGTATATGTTTTACAAAAAAAAGTTTTAGACAAAAGTTATAAAAAATCTATTCATTGATCTGATCAGTTTGACCTTGGACAGTGTTACCAAGGTCAGAATAAGGTTACCTCAAATTTCTTAGATGGAATCCTATAGTTTTTATTACATATTCTTGTAGCTTATCTCGAGGGCTTTCCAAAACACTATAATAAAATTATTTTTCATAAAGTGCTCTTTAAGTTATAAAGGTTAGAAGCTAACAATTTTTTGACATAAAATATATCTTTATAAAATATTCCATTTTCGATAATCATACCTACTTTTTTGCACAGTATAATAAAAAATCAATTTATTAAAGAAAACAGATAATTGAATATGTAATATTCAATATGCAGCAGCATACTTTTTTTTATAAGCAACTATGTGTTTTTTTACACCAATTCATTGGTCTCATTATTCCGTGCAAAAAAGATATGATTACCGAAAATGGAATATTTTACAAAGATATTTTATATTTTATGTCAAAAAATTGTTAGCCTTTATAAATCAAAGAGTACTCTATAAAAAATAATTTTATTAGTGTTTTGGAAAACTCTCCAAATAAGCTACAAGAATATGTAATAAAAATTATAGGATTCCATCTAAAAAATTCAAAGTGACCTTATTCTGACCTTGGTAACGCCGTCCAAGGTCAAACTGATAAGATCAATAAATACATTTTTTATAACTTTTGTCTGAAACTTTTTTCTGTAAAACATATACTTTTCGAGATTTTTCAGTGTTCCGATTCTTTTTGGGACACTCTGTGTATATATATATATATAATATATACACATACCTATTGATTTATTTAGCAATCTGTCTATCTATCGAACTATCTATCATCTATCGATTAACCTATCTATCTATCTATCTATCGATCTATCTGTCTCTTCTCTCTTTTCTACATTGCATTCTTTTATATATGCACACGTATATAATAATTTTTTAAAAATATTATACATTACAAAAGTAAAAATAATTAAATTTATAATCTAAAAATATATAAAAATTTTTTATGAATATAATGATTACAAAGATTTAGTAGATAATTTTTTGTAATAAATAAATTATTTATATGATTTAGTCTTATCTAACTACTGCTCTGTTTTGATAATAATAGCATTATTATGTATTCAATCTCTAAAATACTTTTATATAAATCATTTATTACAAAAAATTATTTACTTTATAATCAATTATAATTATTATAGATAGGCCTGTTTATACACATACACATAAATATTGTGTGTAAGTGTGTGTATGTGTATAAACAGGCCTATCTATAATAATTATAATTGATTATAAAGTAAATAATTCTGTAACGGCGTAGCCGTTACTAACGCCTCGCGGGCCGATCACCCGCCCGCCACTTGAGGCTATGGCGCCTAAGGCGCCCCTAAGCACAAAATCATAACTGATACACGGGTCACCCTACCCCAGGGGCGCCCCACCACAACCCCCAGAGGCGCCCCACTACGACGCCGGCGTTACCCCCACCACAGCCTCGAGGTAGAGTGGGGGAACCGCCGGCAGGGTATATAAGCCGGCTCGACGGATGAGCCGGCACCAGTCCTGTTCCGGACCTCCTAGCCAGGCAACGGGCTTCTCGTTGTTACGCCGGGTTTCCCGGTTTCTGGCCTCCTACCTTTAGTATCGGGCAACGGGTTTCTCGTTGTTACGCCGGGTTTCCCGGTTTCCGGTCTCTTCCTGCTACACGCCGGGCAACGGGTTTCTCGTTGTTACGCCGGGTTTCCCGGTTTCCGGTCTCTTCCTGCTACACGCCGGGCAACG
Organism: Nylanderia fulva; assembly: GCF_048542155.1. NCBI lineage: Eukaryota > Metazoa > Arthropoda > Insecta > Hymenoptera > Formicidae > Nylanderia > Nylanderia fulva. Next base: position 64,803 of record NW_028189879.1, on the reverse strand, counting down.
GGTTTCTCGTTGTTACGCCGGGTTTCCCGGTTTCCGGTCTCTTCCTGCTACACGCCGGGTGACGGGTTTCTCGTCATTACGCCGGGTTTCCCGGTTTCCGGTTCTTCCTGCTACACGCCGGGCAACGGGTTTCTCGTTGTTACGCCGGGTTTCCCGGTTTCCGGTCTCTTCCTGCTACACGCCGGGCAACGGGTTTCTCGTTGTTACGCCGGGTTTCCCGGTTTCCGGTCTCTTCCTGCTATACACCGGGTGACGGGTTTCTCGTCATTACGCCGGGTTTCCCGGTTTCCGGTTTCTTCCTGCCATAGGCTATACGCCTCCGTACACCGTATCTCTAAGTTATACCGGGTAATTTGTAAATCTTTTCCGGACACCGCTACAGGCTATACGCCTCCTTATTTTGTTTATACCGAGTAATCAATAAGTTTCTCTATTTAGGCTCTATGCCAACAATCATTTTGTTTACTTGTTTCTTTTTGAATAAACCAAAGTATTGTTAATAAGGAATAAGCGAGTCTGAATCTCCCCCTTCCTCCCGAATCCTGGAACCGGCGAGCCGATCCGCGGCGTCGGGAAAGGTGAACCGTTACAATTCTTTGTAATAAATGATTTATATAAAAGTATTTTAGAGATTGAATACATAATAATACTATAATATTATTATCAAAACAGAGCAGTAGTTAGATAAGAATAAATTATATAAATCATTTATTTATTACAAAAAATTATCTACTAAAACTTTGTAATTATTATATTCATAAAAGATTTTTATATATTTTTAGATTATAAATTTAATTATTTTTACTTTTGTAATGTATAATATTTTTAAAAAATTATTATATACGTGTGCATATATAAAAGAATGCAATGTAGAAAAGAGAAAAGAGACAGATAGTTCGATAGATAGACAGATTGCTAAATAAATCAATAGGTATGTGTATATATTATATATATGTATATATATATATATATATATATATATATATATGTATGTGTATGTATGCATATATAGAAAATGTATATAAATAAACTAACCTGTACATCCAGCCCTTCTTGAAGGAAACTCTACGTTTCGAAAGGGGCAAATGTTTGGCGTTATATTTTCGTCCCATGGTGTGGACAACACACAAACTCAAGTATACGCTGCTTTTTACGCGTATGAACGTGTATAGCACCGCGCGACGTGAGTGAGGCGTCGCACAGTAGATCATATCAACGTATAATACGCGCGGATTACTGTGGTACATACATACTACTGATACCGCGCGAATACGAAAGATCTGACGCGCATTTTTACGTACATAATAAATCGGAATATTTGATAAAAAATATATATATAAAATATATGATGAAAATATATATATATATATATATATGTATGTATGTATATATATATATATATATATATTAGGTCCTTGAATAAGTTCTCGCTGTTTTTTTTGTTAAAAAAAAACATTTATTTAAAATATAAGGCTTACAATAACTTTACTCAAAGTATTGTCCATTATTAGAGACCACACAGCAATGCCTCCAATTCTTCGTCTTCAAACTTTGTCGGTGCTCCAGAACGTTCTTTATCTTCAAGGTTAAAGTCATTATTTTTAAAGCGCCTAAACCAGTCTCTGCATGTCGTATTCGACAGAGCATTGTCACCATATGTTTCAACAAGAATTCTGTGTGCTTCAGCTGCAGATTTCTTTTGAATAAAGCAGTGCAATAAAATTCCCCGCAAAAACACTTTATTTGGCACAAAAGTAGACATTTTCGCAATAGGTAATTAAACACGTGGTTGACACTGTGGTAAACTATATCTACTAGAATTTGAGGTTACATATAGTACTACTTAGCTGATGCGTTTCCGTACGAAATTCCATGCACAGAGTGCCGCTACGCCATCTTTTAAGAAACAGCGAGAACTTATTCAAGGACCTTATATATATATATATATATATATATATATATACATATATATAATATTGGCATATTATATCTACATACTTTAATTTTTAGAAAGCATATTTTCTCTCTCTCAAATCACTCGCATACAATTATGAACGAGCAATTTGAGAGAGAGAGAGAGAGAGAGAGAGAGAGAAAGAGAGAGAGTGTGTCAGAAGCACGGTCGTATACACACCGTGGTCAGAAGACAAGACAGCATGAGAGAGACGAAGATAATATGACTGTCTGTCCTTGTCTAACTGCACGATTGCAGCTCCATCTATCGCGACATCGCGCAATTAATTTTCTGCTCTGTATTATTCCCAAATGTCATTTCGCAAATACACATGTGAATGAAATATTCCAACACCAAGATCTTTTTTATTAGACTTCTAAACTTATTTCTGTGCAAGCTTACTAATATTCCTTTATGCAATCTTTTGGACGAAGCGGTCTTATTTTGTACGTATAAATTGTGAAACTTTTATACAAGCAAATATTGTTATGACGTGACGCGAGAAGCCAGAAAAAAAACTCGTATTTAAAAATTTTTTGTCTTTTTATCACAAATTGAGACAGCTGCGTACTTTATTATTGTATTAACTTTAATCGTGGAAAAGCATTTGTTATTCTATTAACGCAATAAAAACTTCTTGGTGTTGGAAAAATATAATTGTTCGGCCGGTAAAAGTAGACCTCCGGCATCCCCTTAAGCAATTTTACAACTTTTTAACCATAAGAACATAGTGGCCACCATGAAAAAAATTTTATAGCCATTCGCCGATTTTTGTCATATTCAGGGTACTCCAAAGTTGAAAAAAACGTGAAAAACAAATTTTGTTGTTGTACTGTACAATTGCTTTTTAGGTCAAAATAAAGATAGAAAAAATCTATAATTTTTGTTATTTTCATTCATTTGTAACTAGTCTACTACATATTTCCGCAAAAATTTTGACAATTATTCCAATCGATAGAGCAAAGTCTCAGCTTTAATCATTGTTTTTTTTAAATTGTGGTACAATGATTTTCAGCAAAGTTATAAACAATTAAAGTCATGCTCATTTTTTATTTAATTAGCGATAACTCAGTAATTAAAACTCATCAAATAGTATCTTATATGGCAAGTGCAGAAAACAACGAATTACGTGAAGTTGTCGCATAAGCCGAAGGCTGTATGGACATACACCATTACATAAAACCCGAGATAGTATAACATCAAGTAAGAACATTTCCTCAATCTGATTTCCCTATTCCTCAATAAATAATTATATTCAGCTATATGGATAAGTACACCCCTGTAGATGGGCAATCTTAGAAACAGGCGCGTCCGTAAGAAGAAACGTATTCGCTCAGCCTTGAATAAGAAGTACAAAAGGGTCGTGAGTCCTTTAATAAATTCTGACCCAAGATTATCCGAAGATGAGCAATTATCTGACTCTCAAGAGATAATCTCTTTTCTGATTTACTGCAAGATTCAAAATTAATTAATAACTTTTAAAATAATATAGAACCTTTATCTCCCATCTTTATCGAAGAGCTTGATAATATTATTAATGAACTAATAGAATCATTGAAGAATTCTAATCAAGACTTTACACCATTCAAAGACCCGATCTTCCAGAAGTTTCATTATCAGAATTATTAGAATCAGGACCACCAGAGGTTCACTTTGAAATTGACGATTATCCAACATATTTCAATCTTTAATAATTCAAATTCATAAAATAATTATTTATTCTAAATGCTTAAATCCTTAATAATTGAATACGACCTAATATTAGTATTAATACTTATTAATTTGCTATCTAATTATCTAAATAGAAAATTAGACTTCGAGTTATTACTAATCTTTCTATAAATTATCAGACGTCCCTGAGAATCCGTAACTTAGAACATATATACCTGGAAGGGGAATTGCTATTGTTCTCCATGGTAAAAATCTGTGTCCAAGTTGGGTGCGAGAGAAAAAGATAGCTTTTAACCTATGCTCACAATGCGCAAACGTAGATGACGTCGCGGTGACGTCACGCTTACCACGCCGTTTGAAACTGGAAATGTAATTGGTGCGGTGCTTTTGCTAATTCGCGTTTGCGCATTGCAAACGGAGGTAACAATCTACCCTTCTTTTTCCTTAAAAACGTGGTTTTCTCTCGCACCCAACTTGGACACAGTTTTACGCACCTATTCCCCTTCCATATCTATATGTTCTAAGATCCGTAACAATTCCTATAATTCCCTAGATCCGAAAAGTCAGTTCCAGCTCTCGGTGTACCCAGGGTGCATGAAGAGTGCCCTAAATAAATAGAAAGCTCCTTTCTTCCCATATCTAGTGTAATAAAAAAGGGAAGAAGGTCACCCGGACATGACAATACACCGGTTATACCTCAGGGCGCCGTCACATGAGGCGTAACTTGCGTTAAGCGTAACCTGCGTATTCTAGTGTAATCTAGTGATTTAATAAAAGATACGCCGTGGTTACGCTATTCTGAAGGATGGCATTCACATAGGGCGTATTGCGCGAAACGTGTAACTAATAGAACCAATCGTAGATTAGAGTTTCCGTTGTATGCTTTAATAGAATGCTAAATAGGACTTGTGATTGGTTTTCGTAACCTACGCGTCCGGAATAATACGCTTCATGGGGAACCGATGCTTTGGGTTCCGTAAAACGCGCATATTTAAAATGGCTGGCAAAGTGACAAGATAAATGAAATATGTAGAAGACGAGAAGTAATCGATGCAGGACAGCTTAGTATTTTGCAGCATTTTTAAGGTAATAATCTATTGTATTTCTAATAATCATATTAAATTTAATCTCCTAGGTCCCATAAAAAAGATTAATGCAGATATCCTTTTTGTCTAATTTTTGTCTTCTCTTCTCAACGTCTCTTTTGTCCTATTAAATTCTACACCAGACATTTGCACAAAAATAATTTTGGCTTGTGGTGCTCACCTATAGAGAAACCTGATTTACGCAGCAGCGATTAAATAAATAAATACATTTAATTACTATAATACAATAAAATGATACAACAAAATATATGCAAAGAATGTAGTAAACATACTGTTATAACATATTGTCACGACAAAATTTTCATCTACAACGATGCGATCCTTATCTTCCACATAATGCTTGAAACATGCATGCTCGACAAAATTAGTAGAAAAATAGAACAGCCATCCACAATACCCGCATTTGTGCTGAAAAGATTCAAACATGCAATGTAGAAAATAATGCATTATGATGTTCATATTGCTCAAAATTCTCAAAAATTCATGCATGTAAAACAAGAAATCAATATATGTTAAATATTAGAGAAAGAAAAAACAGATTTCAAATGCAAAAAGTACGAAGACCTACTAATATACAATTTAAACTTGAAATTTTGTATCACATGTCGTGAGCAGTAGACTGTTTTTAATCGAACACTATTAAAGCTTATATAATAAATTAGATTTTTGTTAACTTACCCTTATTTGATTATTCTTGTTCATCTTATTAATGTATAGGTATGGATGGATTAAAATTAACTTCTTCTTTGTCTTTAGTCTTTGGCAGAAGAACGCACAAATGGAGTTGTTTTTTTTTACAAATACGCATCAGCATTTCTTCCGCCAGAAATTGAATTCGGCGTAACGATAATAGCGTACAAAGCATAAAATAACTAGACAGAAGCTGATACTGAAATGAGACGATGTGATTGGTCGGCGTAAGTTACCGCAAGTTACGCGTACGCAAGTTACGCCTCATGTGACGGCACCCTGAGTACTTTGTTATCTAGCTCGCGTTCAAGTAATGTTCTACCTTTCATCCTCCTTATTAATATTTTTTAGTAATGTCTTCTTATTAAGATAGATATTTTACTACTATTATATGACGCTTCTATAACATATTTTAAATGAGGACGCGAGACGGGATATCGCTCGTCGGAAGAAACGTAACCATAGAGCAGGTAAGAAAACCCGCGATAACCGCACCGCTTCCACCTTGCGTTGGCTTAGACGACAGTCATTGAAAAATAAACCTCGCGTCAAATCGTGTGAAATAGTTGCCTTTTCCCCGGAGACTATAAAAAGATAAAGACTTCATCTATTCAACTAAATCTTGACAATAAACTCTCAGACAAAAAAACTCCCCTTCATACTGAGATCGAACCCTCGGTCGACAAACCTTCTAGTTCTTTTGAATCCTTGATCAACGAACTACCAAGTTCATTTGATCCCTCGATAGAAGAAGCACTTAATTATTTTAATCTCAGAACTGACTTCTCTGAGTTATCACCAATTTCAGACAAAGGAATTCCCCCTGACACAGGAATAGAATTCTCAATTAGCGAATCACCTAGTTCTTCTGAATCTCCGATTAACAAACCATCTAATTCAGGAATTGATTTTTCTGAACGTTTACTAATTCGATTCTGCAATTGCAGAATTGTTCGATATAATATCAAGAACAGAAGAGAATACTTGCTAAAAACAATCTTATTCTAAAGACTTAATACAATCATTAAAGGATCAGTATCCAGACAAATAACTTGAAATCGATCTCAACACGCTAATTATCTAGATATTTAAATTATTCTTCTAATGTCCACCTAAATACGACTGACTGAATCCAACGGTAAATCAACGAAGAAATCAATATGGCAATAAACCTATATTAATGTAATCTCCATCAGTACATTTCCTTTATTAATATCTTTTTAGTAATATTCCCTTATTAAAATAGATATTTCACCACCATTCTATGTCACATGAAGACGCGAAAACAGAAGATCGCATGTCGGAGGAAATGTAATCATAGAGCACGTAAGAAAAATCGTGCTAACCGCGCCGCATCTACTTTACGTTGGTTCCAGCGACAGGCACTTGACAAAACCCTTTTTATGGTGTCACGTCCTAGTGACCTTCCTACTCTCTCTCTATTTCTAGGCTAGAAAGAATGGGGCGCTCTCTATTTTTTATGAGGCAACCTGCTTACACCGGCTATACCTCAGGGACGCCGAGAGCACGGACTATACTGTGGAACTAGGGACCAAGTATTGGGACGTTGGGGATGAGGAATTCTAGTTACTAGTGAAAAAAGGATTTCTACTAGCAATTCTTTCTAAACTATTTAATGAATTTATCAATTGATCGACTGTAATTTTCCAATTTAAATACTTGTTAATTAATAAATTCAATAACAAAAATATTATATAACTCTCAAATCTGAGGTCTTGAGAATCCCTCATGGGGTCCTATTATTAAACAATTATTTAAGTTACACAATTATCGGGTTCAGTGAAGTCTCGCGTTTATCGTGTGCAATGAATCTGGGAATGTTAACTAAACAGACGAGAAGTTGGTCGAAATCGATGTTTCCCTCTAAAACGTCTGTTAGTAGGGCGATAATTATACTTATTATTGTATAAATTTCTTCATTAATTAATTTCCTATTTTCTTCAATAGTAAATTCTGATGACATTTGAGAAATACCTTAAATATTTAAATATCTAGATAATTAGCATATTGATCGATTTCAAGTAATTTGTCTGGACAATGATCTTTTAATGATTGTATCAAATCCTTACGATGAGTTTGTTTCTGAGAAGTATCCTCTTCTATTTGTGATACTAAATCACACAGTTCTGCGATTAGTAACTGTTCTGAGAATTGGTCTTTTATTGGTTGTACTTCGTCCGTAGGATAAAATTGTTCCGGTAAATTATTTCTTTCTACTTGTGATACTAATTCGTGTAATTCCGTGATTAGTAACTGTTCTGAAGAATCGGTTTCTGAACTAAATGTATTAGGTGGTTTTTTTGGCAAGGATTCTATTCCGGAGTCAGGGGGAATTCCTTTGTCTGAGATTGGGGATAACTCTGGGAAATTAGTTCTGAGATCGAAATAATTAAGTGCTTCTTCTATTAAAGAATCAATTGAACTTGGTAGTTCGAGAGTCGAGAATTCAAAGGAATTAAGAGGTTGGTTGATCGAGGGTTCGGTCTCAATATGAGGGGGAGTTCCTTTGTTCGCTACGAGCTTATTATCAATATTTAGCTGAATAGATGAAGTCTTCAATATTTTTATAGTCTCCGGAGAAAAGGTAACTTTTTCACACGATTTAACGCGAGGTTTATTATCTGGTGACCGTCGCCTGACCCAACGTAGAGTAGATGCAGCACGTTTAGCACGAACCTTTTTACCTGCTCTGTGTTTACTTTTATTCCGACGTGCGATCTTCTGTTTTAATGTTTTCATTTATAATACGTTATGGAATAGTACGAAAATGGTTATCAATTTAATATAAGAGTATAATTGAGAAGGATGTATTGAGAGAGATTGCGTTTATTGAACCAATTCCAATTAACTAAGGAATTTATTAAAATAATGTTTGTTAAATTATTGATCTCCTAGTATCATTTTATTAGGAAAGAGAGAGGTAAAGGAAACGTCTACAATACAGTGCAGCGAGGTGCACGACATAGATAATAGCACTCTTAAAGGTGAAGGAAATGTCTACAATGCAGTGCAGCGAGGTGCACGACATAGACAATAGCGCTCTTAGAGATGAAGGAAAGTTGGTGGAAGAAAGGTCTTTGGTGCGTTATTCAGAACTCGAGGCGATAGAAATATGAGAATGAGAATGAAAGGAATTATTAGAATAATAACAGATCTGTCTCTAAGTTAGAATCTAATATCTAATATTGATGTATAGGATGATTGAAAGAAAATTGGATAATAATTGAAGGAAATCTGCGCGACCTTCGAAACTCGTTCGAATTTTTATGTATGCCGGAGTGTCGGATGATCTGTGTGATTAACAGACTCTTACCTTTAAGACGATGAACTCTTCGTAGACTTGTGATGTGCCTGGCCAGCTTCGCTCCCTCGCAAGGATCTCGGTCGTGGGGTGCTTATGGCGAAATCAAACGCTCGGTCGTACGATGCTCTGAAGTTCTTTATTCGTCTTTAAGCCGGTTACAAATTGTGCGCGATTAAGAATTAAGAAGTCAGCGAGGTTCGATAACCCGTGACTTGAACAATTTACAAATTTACGCGAGGTTACAGCGATTAAGCGTCGTTGACAAAATTATATGTTCCGAGATTCGCGTTATAGATCGTTATGATGATTTTAGGATGGTACGAAATTGTTGCTGCACTTCTTGGCTAGCGACAATTTAAAATGTACACTGTAACTTCCTATGATGAAATGCCGTCCCTCGGCCAGATTTTCTAGGGTTTATATACCCTTCGAAACCGAAAAATCTTGGTGTTGTGTGCAAATTTTTGGGTGGGAGGATTCCCACGAAAACGCTTTTCTAGGAAGATATCATAATAAATTCTCTTATAAAAGAAGGAGGTAGTTTGAGGGTCCTGAGAAGGCAACGATTGAGCTCTTCTTATGACCAAATATGGTCATCAAGAGAATCTATCATAACCATATAAGGTGATAGGCGACGAGAAAATCTAAGAGAGAATAAAGGTGCCTACTGATGGACGCGGCAAGTTGCCGCGCGCGGCAGTTCAGAAAGAACTAGATCTAGGGGCTTCTGAATCACTCCTGCGTTGCCGCAAGTGAAGTTGGAATAATCCAACTTCACTTGCGGCAACGCGGGAGTGGTTATTTGTGCACATTTCAAAATAAAATTGAAACGATGGCAGGAGTAAATGTGGAGATTCCAAAGGTTAGTGTATGTTATTATATCCAAATATAATATAAGTTTAATATAAAAAAATATTAAGAAAGCAATCGCGAAGGTAATATATATGATTGTGCATAATTCAAGATTGGAGATTAAGTGTATGTTTTGGTCGTTTCGGAAGAGAAAAACGTACCGTAACATGTGCGTACGAATCTATTTCAATTCTTATAAACATTTATGACTTGGAACCGAACTTTAGAATGACACATCGGGTGATATAATTGATTTTTTTTATGGCAGAAAGTATACACATGCGGATTATGCGAAATAATTCTTGGGGACCTTGAGGATGAAGAAACATGGTCCCATGAATGTTTTGCAAATTATTCAGAGATTGTTTTTGATGTGAATAGCTTGTATTTATATCCCAAATGTGGTAAGTAAAATATAAAAGGTGAAAGTGACCGATATAATACTATTTGAGCGAATGTAACAATTTAAATATCTTGTAGAAGATGGAAGCATTGTGCGCCGAAGTGCGATTAATGGAGCAGAGCAGATTGTAATAGAATCGCCTCTTCCGACACAAGAGCCGTGCCCAGTGGAAAACCTGGAAGAACTTATCATTACAGAAGTGTCGGCACGAGAACTGTTATGGAATCAAAAACTGAGTATAACAAAACGTGACAGGCAAACTGTACAACAACTTTGGAAGCAAGTGGCTAATGCGACGAATGGTACGTATATATATTTGTGTGTGTATGTGAGAGAGAGAGAGAGAAAGAGTAGTTAAAGAAAACTCAATAGAATTAAAGTGATATAACAGTACGATTTTATTATTACAGGCGAATGTTCTGTCGATGAGGTAAAAAAAAATGGAAGAACTTAAGGGATCGTTACATGAAAATAATCTCTCTTGAAAAGTTGCCAAGTGGATCAGGAAGTAAACCATCTCGCAGAAAGTGGCAACATTACGAATTGTTGTCTTTCTTACGTGACACTTCTTTGGAAAAAGAGTTAGTATTTCACAAAAGCATTCACTGCAATACTAAAAACAGTTAATATTGATATTATTTCATTTTATTGTATTTCAGGACAGTTTCAAATATGATGATTCGTGAAGAAGACACTAGCAATGATGACACGGAAATCCAAAGTGTGGACGTCGTAGAAGTCAACGGTGCGATTGATGCATCAAAAAGTATTTTGTTCATAAGCTGTACGGGCAAGTAAATAAATTTAAAAACAGAAAGAGAATAATAAGAAGAATATGCAATAATAAAATAAAACTTTTGCAGGGTCTACAATGTAGTCATTATGACAATACGACGCTGCAACGGACCAATCAGAGAAAAAAAATCATATATTCTCTTTTTTGATTGATCCGTCACAGCGTCGTAACATTGTAACGACTGCATCGTAGACCCCGCATTATATTCAAAATTCCACATTAATTATCAATCGACACACATATATATATATTGTAGGAAAATTGTACAAATTGAATATCTCACTTGTTAGTACTATTACAGCTAGCTACATCAATTTTGTCCAATAATACAAAATGTATTATTATGTAAAAGTCATTCTTTCATTTTCAGGAATGAAAAGAAAACGAAAAAGTACTGAGCGCGAAGAAGACTTGATGAAGCAGATAGCAGAGGCCTTGCAGACTCCACGACCACCTTTGCCAACTCCTCCTGTTCTTGACGAAGTTGACAATTTTACTTCGATGATTGCCTGCCAGCTACGAGAGTTGTCATCAGTCCGCAGACGCGCAATAATGTTGAAAATTCACGAGCTCTTACGTGCTGAATTATTGCGTAACGACAATTCGGCAACAACAATAATATAACGTAAAATATAATAATATGAATAATATATGTATACGTATAGTAATAAAACGAGACTGATTTTGTTAGTGCAATAAAGCCGAAGCGTATTTATTCAAATAGTTATTACTCAACTGGACCGGGATACCAAGAAACATTAAAGTTATGATTATCTGGGAAAGTAGGAAAAAGAAGTTTTAAAGAATTAGTTTGCATGATTAAAAGGTGTGATTTATTTCCTTTGCATGTGTAGTATACAAATAATGATTATATCTGTGATGTCTAGTATAATATTATAAATAAAACGAAATAATATGCTAATGTATCATTTATCATTTTGCCATGCCACTGAGCCTTCATTATTAAAATATTTACAAAATTCATCTCTAATGAGCATGGCACCCCGAGTACTTGTATTTGTACTACATTTGGAGATGTCCACAAATGCACAACCATCTTTCATAATCGTCCTCCACGAACCTCGTATGTGATCACCCACAGCCGTTTCTTTATCCAACATACCTGGTGGAATATAATTGTTCTTCTCGATATCACTCTTGCGGAGCCAGTTATGAATGCAGATTGTACCTTGTACGATCTTCATAGCAGTTTCCACACTACTAATGATCGGTTTTCGATAAACTCGCCATTGGCTAGCAAGTATTCCGAAACAATTCTCTATTACTCGTCTGGCTCTACTGAGTCTATAATTGAAGATGTGCTGTTCGGCGGACAAGTTATTTTTGCCAGAGTATGGCCTTAGCAAATATGATTTCAATGGAAAGGCTTCATCCCCGACAATGCAGTAAGGCAAAGACGGGCCTCCTTTGTAAAAACTGTCCGATTTGGAATATTCATTTGACCTGCATTAAGTTGTTGACCGAATCGGCTTTCACGAAAAATGCCTCCATCACTTCGCCTGCCATACGCACCAATATCGACGAACCGGAAAATATAATTGGCATCACAAATAGCTAATAACACAATGCTATGACTGTTTTTATAGTTGTAGAAATTGGAGCCAGCATTATCCGGACACTGAAATTACACAAAGATTATTATATATTTTACACATACTGAAAGAAAATTGGAGTCTGACCGTATTGTTTTTTCTATTTATTTCCCGATAGTTTTTAATATTTGAATAATGCCTGAAAAGAATTATAATACAAGTATTACTTACTTGAATGGTTACATGCTTTCCATCGATTGCTCCAATGCACTGTGGAAAGTCCCATATATCTTCAAAATCTTCTGCGATGCTCCGCCAGTCATCTTCGAATAACTGAGGTGGAAGAACCAAAGGACACAAATGTTCCCAAATAATCTTGCATGTTGTAGCAATAATATTGCTTACAGTCGTCAAGCCTACTAAATATTGATATGTCATTGAAGACATGGAATCACCAGCTGCCAGAAATCTGAAACGTAATGCAAATTGATGTAATGCAACATTTACATTCATATAACTAAAATAAAAACAAAAGATGTTTACCGTAATGTCAACGTCAATCGTTCTGCTGCACTCATCGGCTCTCGCACGACGTATTGTTTCTCTAGATGCGGGCCTACAATGGCTAATAACTCTTCGTATTGCGTGGTTGACATCCGAAAATAATTATGGAACCGCAGATCTTCCAATTTAAGTGTTGGCAGCAAGGCATGGTAAAAACCATGCTCACAGCGTTTTTTAAAAATTGGAGCAACCCAGAAACGCTTCTTTTTGTTGATCCGTCTGTTTTTTGCAGCTAATAACATAGCTAATGATCCGAGCAACTTGTCACGTCGGTCTGCTTCTACATTCTGTTCCTGACTGCACTGCATTGACCACTCATAAATTTTCATTTTCGCAGACATGATATATTGATTATTTAAACTGATAACTGAGATACTGAGGAATTGAGGTTATATTGTTTCGCGACAAACGCGATGACGCCGAATTCGCGCGGCAGACGCGGCAAGCGGCATCAGTTTCAGAAGCCCCTAGATCTAGTTCTTTCTGAACTGCCGCGCGCGGCAACTTGCCGCGTTCATCAGTAGGCACCTTAAATCGTAAAAGTCTATGATTTGTTGATTTTCGAGATTCACGACGTGCAGATGTTAGTATCCCGAAAGGCGCGGGGTTGCTTATCGTATCAAGATCGGGGGCAGTTCGGGCGACAAAGAAAGTTCAAACGGTAGCCGCACGTTGGGGTTCTATTGTTTGCTTGCTAGCTTCTATACGTTTCTGAAATCGTTCTCTATATAATTCTCTGCTATATTCTAGTTGTTGCAATTTTAATATAATGAAATAAAGTTATGATTGCTAAATTATATAGTTATGATTTCAGAACGTGGAATATTCTTATATAGTTACGGTAAAATGTTGTTATATTCATGGAATCCCTTTTTTATGTAAATATATTGAAAAAAAAGAAGAATAACATCTCTGATACTAACAATAAGTTGCAAGAATCCAAGTAGTTTCAATCATTGATAATAGTGATAAAGATAGTAAGATTCCATAAATATAATTACAATTGAGGCGCATCGTTATCTTATTAATTAAAAAAAAGATTTTATGGAATATTTTTATGACAAATAGTCGGTCATTAGAATTTATCAATTTTTATAATTCATTCACCATTATGTGATTAAAATATTTATTCAGACAATTCATCATTTTAACTATTCCATAAATAAGATTATTCAATTTCAAACATGTTGATTATAGGATTCACACATTGATTAATAGATTTGCACACATTGATTATATTTCGTATTTATCGTTCATACCGTTAGGGTTGTAAAGCCTTGTGTCCACGATGCTAGAAATCGGTCCGAGTTCTCGATCCGAGAAAAAGTTACTAAAACTCGAATCGTGTACACTACCAACTCGAATGAATATCTCGAATAGAAATGTCGAACAGAAAAATGTATCCTGTCCCATTTTTCCATACTAGTTACTAGATTTATTTCTTGTTGCCAACATTATTACTTTATAAATAGCTAGTCAATCGCGTTGGACATGAAAATATTCATAACCTACAAGACCTTTTAATAAAATAGCAAAGAAAATTATAGAAAAAGAATAAGATAACCTTTAATAAATAAAGCAAAGAAGATTTGGTTCACATATAACCCAGAGGCAGAGTAAGCAAAAATTAATTAAACTGTAAAGAAAATTAGTAATTAGCAATTAATAATTTTTAATTATAATATTTACGTATATATTAATTACTCATTATGTAAATTATAATAATTAAAGTATAATAAACTTAAGAAGGATATAGTGTATAGAGGTAAAATTTCATTTTAAATTTAATAATATTTACTTATAGTTCAGTTTATTTAAATCTGTATGAATTTTCAGGAAAGAGTATGGATAAAGACAATATTAGAACTTTATTATTGTTGTATCAACAACATCCATGTTTATATGTCGTAAAATCTATTGATTATCATAATCGTATAAAACAAGAAAAAGCATTACAAACAATATGTGATCAATATACAGAGATAACAGAACAGCCATTGACGATAGAAATTGCAAAAAAGAAAATCAATAACTTAAGATCGCAATATTTAGACTATCTGAATAAAATTAGTCAAAAGCAAGTGGAAATTTCCAATATTTTAATGTTGGTATAAATTATAGTAACTAATCTCACATACTCGACTATAATGCTATCTGGAGTCATCAAAGTAGAACTAATTCTATTCGAGAGTTTGAATCGAGAACTCGGACCGATTTCTAGCATCGTGGACACAAGGCTTAAGAGATGGCGACGACTAGTAATTTATAGGTATGCGCTTGTTGTGTTGGATTGGTCGCGTTACTAGTCCCTAGACTAGTTACAACTAGAAGATTCCCTATACCGGTATTATTAACGATAAATGATAAAAACGTCTAATTCTAAGTTAAGGGTCGGCAGGTGACATGGTGGAGACGCCTATCGGCCGGCCGGGAATTACGGATTCTTATTTTCCAGATATTAGCGAAAATATTGAATGAATCTTATTAAATTTAGGATATTCTTAAGGGTCGACAGGCGACATGGTGGAGACGCCTATCGGCCGGCCGGGAATTACGGATTCTTATTTTCCAGATATTAGCGAAAATATTGAATGAATCTTATTAAATTTAGGATATTCTTAATCAGTAAGCTCATTTGTAGTCCTCTAAAGAGCTATTTTATGAAAAAAAGATAAAAATAAAAATTTTTAATAAACTTGGGGGAATGCACAGCTAGGAACGGGTAAGGTTGGGTTAGCCGCGAGTCCGTATTTTATTTATTATAAATTTTTAAGAGCGAAAATGTAAAATCCGGCCTTTTAGAGGACTGCTTTATTATATAAAGAATATATTAAAAAAAAATTCACGAAGTTATGTCACTTATTTTATGAAATATCTGGACGATAAGATTCTCACTAGATTCATAAGGAGCAGAGGAAATTTCTGTGGTAACATGCTGACTGCTTGACAAGGAGAGAGCATCATTCCATCTTTGTCTCTCTTACATCGCATATGTAGTAGCGTCCATGTAGGTACAAACACTAATACGTGAGCACACGGATGCAAATATTGAGAGATAATGTCAGCAAAAAGGCTATCATATTATTTTTATTTTTTTGTATATGTATGCATATGTAAATAAAGAACAAAAATAAAAACTATTTTAAATAATAAGAATCTATTTGTGTGTGTGTGTGTGTGTGTAATTAAAAATTAATAAAAAAATTAAAAAATCAATTTATATACCATATATTTTTTTTATATCATATAAAAAAATCTTAGAAATGTACTTAAATTTTTCGTAGATCCTCGATTTTTTTCATTGCTTCTAAACATTCAGCTAAAAGAGCAGTTGAGACTATTCGAATAAAAAATATTTCATCTTATTTTTTGCAAATAATATAATATATTTTTTATTTAGGAGTCCAAAAATATATGTTACGCATAAGTTATTTATAATTTTCGTTCAAATTAAGAGAATATTGTATTGAATATATTGTAATGCATATACACATTAATTTTCATTAATTTACTTGTTTAACAAAAACATGGTTTTTTGATAATAATTTAAAATTATTTCTGCTCAGTGATTTTTAAATAGCCGCAGTATATTGACGGTGCAAAGGTAGCATAATCAATTGTTTTTTAAATGAAAACTGGAATGAAGGAATTGATTAAAGCTGTTTTAATTTGTAGATTTAAAATTTAAATTTTAAGTTAAAATTCTTAAAAGAAATTATGGGACGAGAAGACCCTATTAAATTAATATAATTTTTTTATTTAAGGAAATAAATTTTATTTTAATGATTATATTTTATTGGGAGGATAATTAAATAAAATGAACTTTAATTTAAAGATAATTTTAACATTAATTAATGAAATTTTTATAAAGGATTGATTATTAAATTAAGAAAATTTTTTTTTTTATAATAATTATAAAAATTAATTACCTTAGGGATAATAGCGTAATATTTTTAGAAAGATCATATTAATAAAAATGATTGCGACCTCGATGTTGAATTAAAATAAAAATTAAATAAAGAAGTTTAATATTTTAGTCTGTTCGACTAATAAAATTTTACATGATTTGAGTTCAGATCGGTGTAAGCCAGATCGGTTTCTATCTATAATAAAATTACGAAAATTTTGTACAAAAGGACTTTTTTTTAAATTATATTTTTTTTAATGAATAAATTTAATTAATCAAATATATATAAATAAATAAAATTACTTTGGCAAAATTTAAGTGTATTAAATTTAGAATTTTAATGATGTATAATAGAAAAAAGTTATAAAAGTAATAATTTGTCAAAATTTAAGATTATATTTTTATAGTGCGTTAAATATATTAAGATTGTTAATTTTGTTATTAATTATATTAGTTGGGGTAGCTTTTTTAACTTTATTGGAACGAAAAATTTTAAGATATGTACAAATTCGTAAAGAACCTAATAAGGTGGGATTTATAGGATTATTTCAATCTTTTAGTGATGCTATTAAATTACTTAATAAAGAATTATTTTATGTATATAAATCTAATTATAATTTTTTTTATTTATGTCCTATAATTAGATTTGTTTTAATAATAATATGATTAGTATTTCCTTACATTACTAATATTTATTTTTTAAATTATTCTATTTTATTAATAATTGTTTTTATAACTATTAGAGGGTATGTTATAATTTTTATGGGATGATCAGCTAATTCGATTTATTCAATAATAGGAGCAATACGATCAGTTTCACAAATATTATCATATGAAGTAAGATTTATTTTAATTATTTTAGTTATTATATTAATAAGAGAGAGATATTCTTTTTTTGATTTTATTAATTATCAATTTTATTTATGGTATATAGTAGTTTTATATCCTTTGTTTATTATAGTGTTTATTAGGATTTTAGCTGAATTAAATCGAAGTCCTATAGATTTTATCGAAAGTGAGTCAGATGATTTAATATTGAATATTTTAGGGGTGGGTTTACATTAATTTTTTTATCTGAATATGGAATAATTATTTTTTTAGATTAATTAGAATTTATATATTTAGGAATTTATTAAAATATTCAATAATTTTAACTTTTATTTTAATTAATATTTTATGTAGAATAGTAATTTTTATACATGGAATACTTCCTCGAATACAATATGATAAATTAATATATTTATGTTGGAAAATTATTTTACCAATAATTTTGGTTTATATTTTATTAATTTTTGGATTTAAATTTATATTATTAATAATAATTTAGTAAAAAAAATTAAATGTTTAAAAGTTAATAGAAAATTAAAATTTCTTTAATATGTTTTCAAAACATAAACTTAAATTCAAGATTATTAACTTAATTTAATAGTAATTTATAAAAAATTTAAATATTAAATATAATTATTTTTAATATTTTAAATTTATTTATAATAATAAATTTTAAAATATTTATTTAAAAATAATTAAATCTCAAATTTTTATTAGGAAAGGTAATAAGATAAAATAAAGAAAGTAACATAATGATAAAATTTGTCTAATAATGATAAAAGGTTGAGCTCCTGCTCATGTTAATAGAATAAAAATATTAATGAAAATTCAAAATAAATATTGATTTAAAGGATAAAATGATAATGAATTAAATTTTATAGAAATTAGAGGTAAAAAATATAAGATAATAATTGATGATAATAATGCAATTACACCTCCTAATTTGTTAGGGATAGATCGGAGGATAGCATAAACATATAGAAAATATCATTCAGGTTGAATATGAATTAAAAATGTATTTTATAAATAAATGAAATATTATATATAAATAATATATATATATAAGTGTATATATATATATATATATATATATATATATATATATATATATACAGATATGAAAGAACTTACGAGTAACGTATGATGGCTCAATGCAAGAATATTTAATCACGTAAAAAACTTGAGTTCAAATATATCAATATCAATTTTTTTATAATATATTAGAATATAGAAAATCATAGAAATATATTTTTTATATAGGCGATTAACGGCTTCCGGTTCCGGTAAGAGAGTGAGTGACAGGTGTGTGAAAGCGTGGCAGGTATTTGTGAGGAAAGAGTGAGAAAAGGGGTGAGGTGAATAGGAGATAAGAGGTGAGAGGGTGTAGAAAAAAGAGGAGGAGAGATTGAAAGGATAGGAGAGGATAAAGGGGTAAGGAGTTAGAAAGGAGAAAGTAGGAAAAGGTGAGACACGTGGACACGTAGACACGTGGAAGAAAGAGAGTAGAGGAGAGTAGGTGTAGGGAGTAGGTGCAGTAAAGTAAAAAGATAGGGAATTCACTAGGGAATTCACTAGCGAGTTGGAGCGAGTTGGAGCATAGGGTAGGTGAATCGAAGAAAGAAAGCGATAAGAGGGAAATGATTAATGAAGAGAATATTAGAGATAGGAGGATAGAGATCAATAGAGATAGGATGTTAGAGGAAGGGGGAAAAAAGGGAGATGAGGAAGAAATAAAAAAGAAGGCAGGGAGGCCGAGAAGAGTAGAGGAGTTAGGGAAGGAGAGGAGGAGCAGTATGGGATGTATAGAGGATTTTTTGAAAAGGAAAAGAGAAGAAGGGGGAGAGGAGGATAAGGAAGAAAAGGAAAGAAGCCTAAGAAGGAGCAAGAAGACAGAAAGGCTGAATAGAGAGATAGGGGGGATAGAAAAGGAGGAGTTAAGGAGAATGATGGAAGAGATAGGGGAGAAGATAACAGAGAAGTTAGGCGAGGAAATGAGAAAATTGAAGATAGAAATTTGGAAAAAGGAGGGGGAATGGAGAGAAGAAAGAAGAGAATTGAGAAAAGAGATAGAGAGCCTGGAGAAGAGAGTGATAGATTTGGAAGCAAGAGTAGAGGAAAGAGGAAGAAAGGAGGTAAGAGAAAGAGAGGGGGGCGAAGGAGGGAGTAAGGGGATAAACGAGACAATAATAGGAAAAGTGAAGGACATAGGAAAGAAATTAGAATGGAAGGAAAGAGAAGAGAGAAGAAACAACATAGTAATAAAAAGAATGGAGAAAGGGAAGGAAGGTGTAAAGGAAAGAGTAGAGAAATTAATGAAAGAGATAGGAGCGAAAGCAGAGATAGAATGGATAAGGATGTTGAAAGGAAAGGAGGGAAAGGAAGGTGAAATGGTGGTAGTAAAATTAGGAAGTGGAGAACAGAAAAGACAGGTAATGGAGAGGAAGAAGATATTAAGAGGAAAGAGGGTGAGAATAGAAGATGATTTAACATGGGAAGAGAGAAAGATAAAATGGAGACTAATGGAGATCGCGGAGATAGAAAGGAGGAAAGGAAACAATGTATGGACGAGCTATGGAAGGATAAAAATCAATGATGTATGGTGGAAATGGGAAGAGGAGGAAGGTGTGCTAAAAAATTGGAAAGGAGAAATTAGAGAAGGTATAGAGAAAATGAGGGGGGAAGAAGGGGGTATGAAGACAGGAATGGAGGAAAAAAAGGGATAGAAGAAGGGAGAAGAGAAGAAAGGAGGAAAGGAGGAGGGGAGAACAATAGTAAGAAGAGAAAGGAGGAAGGAGAAAGGGGGACGGAGGAAGGAAGGAGAAAGGAACAGGAGAGAAAGGAAAAAGGAGGGGAAGTAAGAGAAGAATGGAAGATAGGTTTTTGGAATGTGGCAGGGCTGAAGAATAAGGAAGAAAAGTTCTGGAAGGAAATAGAAGATTGGGAGGTGGTGGTGATGATGGAAACATGGATAGAGGAAAGGGGGTGGGAAGCGATTAAAAAGAGGTTACCGAAAGGATATAGATGGGAGAAGCAAGCAGCAAAGAAGAGAAAGAAGAAAGGAAGACCGATGGGGGGAATGATCATGGGGGTAAGGGAGGAGAGGGGAAAGATAAAAGTATCAGGAATGGGAGAAAAGGCGGAGGGAATAATGATGGCGGATTTAGAAGTAGGAAGAGAGAAGTGGAGGGTAATAGGCGTATACATCAACGGGGACATGGAAAGGAAATTGGAGGAAATGAAGGAATGGATGGAAGAGAAAGAAGAAAATAAATGGACGATTGTGGGAGGAGATTTCAACGCAAGGACAGGTAGAAAGGGGGGGGTGATAGGAGGGGAGGAGGAAGAAGAAAGAAGATCAAAGGACAAGAAAGTTAATGAGGAAGGGAAGAAGTTGATAAAGGAGTTGGAAGAGGTGGGATGGGGAATTTTTAACGGAGGGATAAGAGGGGATAGGAAGGGGGAGTACACATATACAGGAGGAAGAGGGGAATCGGTAATAGATTACGTGGTGGGAGAGGATAGAGTAAAGGAAAGGATAAAGAGAATGGAAGTGGGAGATAACATAGAATCGGACCATCACCCATTGATTGTAACGCTAGAAAGAAGAGGAGGGGCTGAAAAGGGAAAAAGGGGGGAGGGAAAAGGAATAAGAAAAAGAGGGAGATGGACAAAGAGGGGAGGAGAAAGAATAAGAGAGGAAATAGAGTGGGGAGAGGGGTGGAAGGAGGGGATTGAAGAGGAGCTAGAGGAAAAAATAGGAAGAATAGAAGAGGAATTGAGAGAAGGAGAAAAAGAGAGTGGAGAAGGGAAAAGGAAAGGGTGGTGGGACGAGGAATGTGAGGAGAAGAGGAAAGAAGTGAGGAAAAAGTTAAGGGAATGGAGGAAAAAAGGAGGAGGAGGAGAAGGATATAGAAAAGTAAGGGCGGAATATAAGCTAATGTGTAAAGAGAAAAGGGAGGAGGAGAGGCTAAGATGGTACAAGGAGGCGATAGAGGCAAGAACGGAAGGAGAGGTATGGAAGATTATTAACAGGGAAAGGAAAAAGAGAGAAGGGGTGAATGAGGAGATAAAGGCGGAGGAATGGAAGGAATACTTTATGGATTTATTGGGAGGGATAGAGGTAAAAGTGGTAAGAGGAGGAAAAGAAAAAAGGGAGAGGGATGAGGAGCAGGAGATAAGCAGGGAGGAAGTAAAGAGGATGCTGGGAAAACTGAAGAAAGGAAAAGCAGCGGGGGAGGATGGGGTACCAAGTGAGGTATGGAAATATGGAGGGGAAAGGGTAGAAGAGTGGGTATGGGAAATGTGCAACAGAGTATGGAGAGGAGAAGGATGGCCGGAGAGGTGGAAAGAAGGGATAATAGTGCCACTGTTGAAAAAGGGAACGGGGAATAAAGTGGAAAACTATAGAGGAGTAACATTGATGCCAACGCTATACAAGATATACGTGAGGATTTTAACTGAAAGGTTAAAGGAAGAAATGGAGGGGAAGAATATGATACCGGAGAGTCAGACAGGTTTTAGGAAGGGAATGGGGGTGATGGATAGTATCTATGTGTTGAACTATCTGGTGAATAAGAGGGTAAACAAGAAGGGGGGGAAAGGTAGTCGCGGCATTTATGGACCTGAAGGCGGCGTTTGATTCGGTAGATAGGGAGGTGTTAATGGAGGCAATGAAGAGGAGGGGAGTGAGGGAGGGATTAAGGAGTAGGATAGAAGAGGTGTACAGGGAAACGAGGAGTAAGGTAAGAGTGGGGAAGGAGGAGGGAGGAAATTTTTGGACGGCAAGGGGGGTGAGGCAAGGTTGCCCAATGAGTCCGCACTTATTCAGTTTGCTGATAGCGGATATAGAGGAAGTGCTAAGAAAAGGAGGTTGGGGGGGGGTGAAACTGGGAGGGGAAAAGGTGCATTGTTTGGCGTACGCAGATGATATGGTACTGTTGGCGGAGGATGAAGAAGGGATGATACATATGTTGGGGAAAATGGAAAGTTATATGGACAAGAAAAGGTTAGAGGTGAATGTGGATAAGACAAAGGTAATGAGGTTTAAAAAGGGAGGAGGAAGAATGAAGAGAGTGGAGTGGAGATGAAAAGGAAAAAGGTTAGAGGAAGTGAAAGAATTCACATATTTAGGGTATAAGCTACAGAGGAACGGGGGGCAGGAGGCGCAGGTAAAGAACAGAGTTAGGAAAGCAGGAGCGGTGATAAGACAGGTGTGGGGAATGGGAAAGAGAAGGTTTGCAGGAGACTGGATGAAAAGAGTATGGCTAATGGAAAGGTTGGTGGGGACGGTGTTGGAATATGGGGCGGAAATATGGGGATGGAAGGAGAGGAGAGAGGTGGAGGCAATGCAGGAGCGATGGATTAGGTGGACGTTAGGAGTAGACTGGTGCACGCCGGGGTATATGGTAAGAGAGGAGATAGGAAAAGACAAATTTAGGATAAGGGCAGGAAGGAGGGCGGTAGGGTATGAGAGGAAGTTGGAGGAAGGGAGGGGAGGAAGTTTAGCGAGGAAATGTTTTGAGGATATGAAAGAGAGGATAAGGGGAGGAAAGGAAAGAACGATGTGGGAGGAAGAGAGGGGGAAATTCTGGGAAGAAAGAGGAATAGAGGGGAAAGAGATGGAGGAAAAAAGGGTTAGAGGAGAGGAAGTATATGAGGGGTGGGAACAGAAAGACAGGGAAAGGCAGAAGGAGGAAAGGTGGGAGAGGATAAGAGAGTCGAGATATAATAGATGGTATGGGGAATGGAAGGAGGAGGGTTTACCGGAATACCTGAGAAAGGGATGGGGGGAAAGTAGATGGAGAAGGATAATCAGGTTCAGAATGAACAATGAGATGAGGGGGGCGAGATACTGGGAAGAAGAGGGGAAAAGAAGGTGTAGGTTATGCGGGATAGAAAATGAAACATGGGAGCATGTGATAGGAGAATGTGGGGGAGAAGGGGGGAAGGGAAACTGGTGGGAAAGAATGAAGGAAATACTGCAGGAAGGAGGAGAAGGGGAAGGATGGATGAGAGAAATAGAGAAAAAGAGGGAAGAGGGGAGAACGGAAGAAAGGAGGGAGGGAGGGGAAAAGGAGGAAGGAAGGATGAGGAGGAGAATGAGTGAGGTATGAATGAGGTGGTGGAGAATGTATGGGGAATCGGAAGCCGAAGCGAAACGATAGGTAGGGACGGCTCTTTCTCTCTCTAAAGTAGTAGATAAGTAGGTTAAGGTAGAATTAAGTTATTTGTAAATTAGATGTAAGAGTAGAGTTAAGAGTAGATATAAGTAACATTGTAAGAGGTTGTAAGGTTGGGGAACGCTCCTTCAAAAGCGCCTTCAATCCCTTAGGGGACGAATAAAGAATTGAATATAGGCGATTAACTTAAAAATTTGATATTGAAAATATTTTAATCATTTTACAACTACACACACTATAAATATATAAATGCAAAATACTTCCGTAAATAAATTTCAATAAATCAATTGCACACATGCACACAGCTGGTATGTAGATTTTTATTAAATTTATTTTCTGAATTATTTTACACTTATATATATGTAGTAAAAATATTTTCAATATATTAAAAAATTTTTAAATCGCCGAAATATATTTTATCATTTTTCTATATTCCAATATATATATATATATATATATATATATATATTGTATTATAAAAAAATTGATATTGATATATTTGAACTCTAATTTACTGGATGATATACTGAACATCCTTGCATTGATTATATATTACTCAACGGTACGTTCTTTCACGTTATAAGTTATTGGAGCAAATTATACAATAGCATCAATAATCAAAAAGAAATCAAGAATAATCAACATATCCCTTATATAATATATATATATATATATATATATATATATATATATATACGCACATATGTGCATAAGGATATATAAAATTTATAAAAAGTAGGTACTTATTAGCCTTGCTACGCTACTGCCTTCTGCTACGGAAGGCCAGAAAGCATTTTCAGGCGGCATCTCGCGTATACCGGCACGGTAGAGGAACAAGGAGAACACGTGATTATCGGTCCTTGTCTCTCTACGGTGCGTCCGCGTGAGCAATGCAATGGTGTATGTACGTGTACAGACATGCACCACTACATAAAACCCGAGAATTGGTTTCTCGGCGTTGGCAACACTGAAATCGGAGTTTCGCGTTGTCACCGCGCGAGGTCTCCAACATCAATTCGGAGTTTGGCCGACCGACCTGTCGACCCTTAACAAATGCACATTTCTTAAGGGTCGGCAGTACACCCAGGCAAACTCCGAATTGATATTGGAGACCTCGTGCGGTGACAACGCGAAACTCCGGTTTCAGTGTTGCCAACGCCGAGAAACCAATTCTCGGGTTTTATGTAGTGGTGTATGTCTGTACACGTACATACACCAACTGCATCGCTCACGCGGACGCACGTAAGAGAGACAAGGACCGATAATCACGTGTTCTCCTTGTTCATCTACCGTGCCGGTATACGCGAGATGCCGCCTGAAAATGCTTTCTGGCCTTCCGTAGCAGAAAGCAGTAACGTAGCAAGACTAATAAGCACCCACTTTTTGGAAATTGTATATATGGTTATGCACATATGTGCATAACGTATATATATAATATATATATATATATATATATATATATATTATATAAGGGATATGTTGATTATATTCTTGATTTCTTTTTGATTATTGATGCTATTGTATAATTTGCTCCAAATACTTACGTGAAAGAACGTTGAGTAATGTATAATCAATGCAAGGATGTTCAGTATATCATCCAGTAACAAAAATAAAAACTATTTTAAGATGACATTTTATAATTAATTTTCTATATGTATTTGCATTTTATTAATATGTATTACATTTTTGATATGTTTTTAATTTATAATTTATATAAACATAAGTATGAAATAAAAATTGAAATAGTTCTGAAAATAAGTATATTAATGATAAAATTATTCAAAACAATAAAAAAATTAAATTTAATATTTTTTAGTGTTTGTACCTACATGGACGCTACTACATATGCGATGTAAGAGAGACAAAGATGGAATGATGCTCTCTCCTTGTCAAGCAGTATTAAAAGCCATATTAAAAGCTCTAGCTTCATTCAATTAATAATCCAATATAATAATCAACAATTATTTTTATATAATATATAGTATTTTTAAATATTTTTAAATATTTAAAAATATTTTTTTTAAGATTAATTGAGGAAAAGAATATTTTAAATATAAAAAAATATTTTAAATATTCTTTTTCAATTAATTTTTAAAACAAATTTTTAAAAATATTTTTATATATTCAATACTTATTATATTATATAAAAATTATTGTGAATTATACTCATTGGAGTAATAATTATTGATTGAAGCTTGTTATGGCACAAACTGAACATCTTGTACATTGTCTGTATAATATTTTACTTATTTATAAAATGTTTTTTATAAATAAATGAAATATTATATATATATAATATATAAGATTATAATATATAAGATTATTGATGTTACATTGTATAACTCTCATTTCTTTCTCTCTGCTACATAAGTACTTATGACGTGAAAGAACTTACGAGTAACGTATGATGGCTCAATGCAAGAATATTTAATCACGTAAAAAACTTGAGTTCAAATATATCAATATCAATTTTTTTATAATATATTGGAATATAGAAAATCATAGAAATATATTTTTTATATAGGCGATAAACTTAAAAATTTGATATTGAAAATATTTTAATCATTTTACAACTACACATACTATAAATATATAAATGCAAAATAATTCCGTAAATAAATTTCAAGTAATAAATCAATTGCACACATGCACACAGCTGGTATGTAGATTTTTATTAAATTTATTTTCTGAATTATTTTACACTTATATATAGTGTATGTAGTAAAAATATTTTCAATATATTAAAAAATTTTTAATCGCCGAAATATATTTTTTTATCATTTTTCTATATTCTAATATATATATATATATATATTATAAAAAATTGATATTGATATATTTGAACTCTAATTTATATACTGGATGATATACTGAACATCCTTGCATTGATTATACATTACTCAACGTTCTTTCACGTTATAAGTATTTGGAGCAAATTATACAATAGCATCAATAATCAAAAAGAAATCAAGAATATAATCAACATATCCCTTATATAATATATATATATATATATATATATATATATATATATGTTATATATATACGTTATGCACATATGTGCATAACCATATATACAATTTCCAAAAAGTGGGTGCTTATTAGTCTTGCTACGTTACTGCTTTCTGCTACGGAAGGCCAGAAAGCATTTTCAGGCGGCATCTCGCGTATACCGGCACGGTAGATGAACAAGGAGAACACGTGATTATCGGTCCTTGTCTCTCTTACGTGCGTCCGCGTGAGCGATGCAGTTGGTGTATGTACGTGTACAGACATACACCACTACATAAAACCCGAGAATTGGTTTCTCGGCGTTGGCAACACTGAAACCGGAGTTTCGCGTTGTCACCGCACGAGGTCTCCAATATCAATTCGGAGTTTGCCTGGGTGTACTGCCGACCCTTAAGTGTGCATTTGTTAAGGGTCGACAGGTCGGTCGGCCAAACTCCGAATTGATGTTGGAGACCTCGCGCGGTGACAACGCGAAACTCCGATTTCAGTGTTGCCAACGCCGAGAAACCAATTCTCGGGTTTTATGTAGTGGTGCATGTCTGTACACGTACATACACCATTGCATTGCTCACGCGGACGCACCGTAGAGAGACAAGGACCGATAATCACGTGTTCTCCTTGTTCCTCTACCGTGCCGGTATACGCGAGATGCCGCCTGAAAATGCTTTCTGGCCTTCCGTAGCAGAAGGCAGTAGCGTAGCAAGGCTAATAAGTACCTACTTTTTATAAATTTTATATATCCTTATGCACATATGTGCGTATATATATATATATATATATATATATATATATTATATAAGGGATATGTTGATTATTCTTGATTTCTTTTTGATTATTGATGCTATTGTATAATTTGCTCCAATAACTTATAACGTGAAAGAACGTACCGTTGAGTAATATATAATCAATGCAAGGATGTTCAGTATATCATCCAGTAAATTAGAGTTCAAATATATCAATATCAATTTTTTTATAATACAATATATATATATATATATATATATTGGAATATAGAAAAATGATAAAATATATTTCGGCGATTTAAAAATTTTTTAATATATTGAAAATATTTTTACTACATATATATAAGTGTAAAATAATTCAGAAAATAAATTTAATAAAAATCTACATACCAGCTGTGTGCATGTGTGCAATTGATTTATTGAAATTTATTTACGGAAGTATTTTGCATTTATATATTTATAGTGTGTGTAGTTGTAAAATGATTAAAATATTTTCAATATCAAATTTTTAAGTTTATCGCCTATATAAAAAATATATTTCTATGATTTTCTATATTCTAATATATTATAAAAAAATTGATATTGATATATTTGAACTCAAGTTTTTTACGTGATTAAATATTCTTGCATTGAGCCATCATACGTTACTCGTAAGTTCTTTCATATCTGTATATATATATATATATATATATATATATATATACACTTATATATATATATTATATATATATAATATTTCATTTATTTATAAAATACATTTTTAATTCATATTCAACCTGAATGATATTTTCTATATGTTTATGCTATCCTCCGATCTATCCCTAACAAATTAGGAGGTGTAATTGCATTATTATCATCAATTATTATCTTATATTTTTTACCTCTAATTTCTATAAAATTTAATTTATTATCATTTTATCCTTTAAATCAATATTTATTTTGAATTTTCATTAATATTTTTATTCTATTAACATGAGCAGGAGCTCAACCTTTTATCATTATTAGACAAATTTTATCATTATGTTACTTTCTTTATTTTATCTTATTACCTTTCCTAATAAAAATTTGAGATTTAATTATTTTTAAATAAATATTTTAAAATTTATTATTATAAATAAATTTAAAATATTAAAAATAATTATATTTAATATTTAAATTTTTTATAAATTACTATTAAATTAAGTTAATAATCTTGAATTTAAGTTTATGTTTTGAAAACATATTAAAGAAATTTTAATTTTCTATTAACTTTTAAACATTTAATTTTTTTTACTAAATTATTATTAACAATATAAATTTAAATCCAAAAATTAATAAAATATAAACCAAAATTATTGGTAAAATAATTTTCCAACATAAATATATTAATTTATCATATTGTATTCGAGGAAGTATTCCATGTATAAAAATTACTATTCTACATAAAATATTAATTAAAATAAAAGTTAAAATTATTGAATATTTTAATAAATTCCTAAATATATAAATTCT
The DNA here is from genome assembly GCF_048542155.1 of Nylanderia fulva. Taxonomy (NCBI): domain Eukaryota; kingdom Metazoa; phylum Arthropoda; class Insecta; order Hymenoptera; family Formicidae; genus Nylanderia; species Nylanderia fulva. The sequence goes on along the minus strand of NW_028189879.1, from coordinate 35,729 downwards.
AATTAATCTAAAAAAATAATTATTCCATATTCAGATAAAAAAATTAATGTAAACCCACCCCTAAAATATTCAATATTAAATCATCTGACTCACTTTCGATAAAATCTATAGGACTTCGATTTAATTCAGCTAAAATCCTAATAAACACTATAATAAACAAAGGATATAAAACTACTATATATCATAAATAAAATTGATAATTAATAAAATCAAAAAAAGAATATCTCTCTCTTATTAATATAATAACTAAAATAATTAAAATAAATCTTACTTCATATGATAATATTTGTGAAACTGATCGTATTGCTCCTATTATTGAATAAATCGAATTAGCTGATCATCCCATAAAAATTATAACATACCCTCTAATAGTTATAAAAACAATTATTAATAAAATAGAATAATTTAAAAAATAAATATTAGTAATGTAAGGAAATACTAATCATATTATTATTAAAACAAATCTAATTATAGGACATAAATAAAAAAAATTATAATTAGATTTATATACATAAAATAATTCTTTATTAAGTAATTTAATAGCATCACTAAAAGATTGAAATAATCCTATAAATCCCACCTTATTAGGTTCTTTACGAATTTGTACATATCTTAAAATTTTTCGTTCCAATAAAGTTAAAAAAGCTACCCCAACTAATATAATTAATAACAAAATTAACAATCTTAATATATTTAACGCACTATAAAAATATAATCTTAAATTTTGACAAATTATTACTTGTATAACTCTTTCTATTATACATCATTAAAATTCTAAATTTAATACACTTAAATTTTGCCAAAGTAATTTTATTTATTTATATATATTTGATCAATTAAATTTATTCATTAAAAAAAATATAATTTAAAAAAAAGTCCTTTTGTACAAAATTTTCTTAATTTTATTATAGATAGAAACCGATCTGGCTTACACCAATCTGAACTCAAATCATGTAAAATTTTATTAGTCGAACAGACTAAAATATTAAACTTCTTTATTTAATTTTTATTTTAATTCAACATCGAGATCGCAATCATTTTTATTAATATGATCTTTCTAAAAATATTACGCTATTATCCCTAAGGTAATTAATTTTTATAATTATTATAAAAAAAAAAATTTTCTTAATTTAATAATCAATCCTTTATAAAAATTTCATTAATAAATGTTAAAATTATCTTTAAATTAAAGTTCATTTTATTTAATTATCCTCCCAATAAAATATAATCATTAAAATAAAATTTATTTCCTTAAATAAAAAAATTATATTAATTTAATAGGGTCTTCTCGTCCCATAATTTCTTTTAAGAATTTTAACTTAAAATTTAAATTTTAAATCTACAAATTAAAACAGCTTTAATCAATTCCTTCATTCCAGTTTTCATTTAAAAAACAATTGATTATGCTACCTTTGCACCGTCAATATACTGCGGCTATTTAAAAATCACTGACAAGTGAGCAGAAATAATTTTAAATTATTATCAAAAAACCATGTTTTTGTTAAACAAGTAAATTAATGAAAATTAATGTGTATATGCATTACAATATATTCAATACAATATTCTCTTAATTTGAACGAAAATTATAAATAACTTATGCGTAACATATATTTTTGGACTCCTAAATAAAAAATATATTATATTATTTGCAAAAAATAAGATGAAATATTTTTTATTCGAATAGTCTCAACTGCTCTTTTAGCTGAATGTTTAGAAGCAATGAAAAAAATCGAGGATCTACGAAAAATTTAAGTACATTTCTAAGATTTTTTTATATGATATAAAAAAAATATATGGTATATAAATTGATTTTTTAATTTTTTTATTAATTTTTAATTACACACACACACACACACAAATAGATTCTTATTATTTAAAATAGTTTTTATTTTTGTTCTTTATTTACATATGCATACATATACAAAAAAATAAAAATAATATGATAGCCTTTTTGCTGACATTATCTCTCAATATTTGCATCCGTGTGCTCACGTATTAGTTTTTGTACCTACATGGACGCTACTACATATGCGATGTAAGAGAGACAAAGATGGAATGATGCTCTCTCCTTGTCAAGCAGTCAGCATGTTACCACAGAAATTTCCCCTGCTCCTTATGAATCTAGTGAGAATCTTATCGTCCAGATATTTCATAAAATAAGTGACATAACTTCGTGAATTTTTTTTTAATATATTCTTTATATAATAAAGCAGTCCTCTAAAAGGCCGGATTTTACATTTTCGCTCTTAAAAATTTATAATAAATAAAATACGGACTCGCGGCTAACCCAACCTTACCCGTTCCTAGCTGTGCATTCCCCCAAGTTTATTAAAAATTTTTATTTTTATCTTTTTTTCATAAAATAGCTCTTTAGAGGACTACAAATGAGCTTACTGATTAAGAATATCCTAAATTTAATAAGATTCATTCAATATTTTCGCTAATATCTGGAAAATAAGAATCCGTAATTCCCGGCCGGCTGATAGGCGTCTCCACCATGTCGCCTGTCGACCCTTAAAAATTCAAAATTTCATAAAAAATAAATCCTTTCACTGATCATCACCAAATTCAATACCAATTACTTTGATGATATTCTGATATGTTAAAATTTATGGAAGATAGAGCATAACTACATTTTTTTAATTCAAAATTTTATGAAAAATGAACCCTTTCACAATGATCCTAGTCAAGTTCAATACCAATCATCATCTTTTAATGATACTCTATTCATATATAAAATTTATCCCAATAGTTTAAAATTTATGGAGATTAGAGGAACCACAAACATTTTTTGAAAAATTAAAATTGCATTAAAATTAAAACAATGTATGAATTTTTACAAAATCATAATAAATAAAAGTGTTGCTATTATTTGACTCAGACACCTTACAGTTACCTTCAGTTAGGAAAGTATTAGTAATAATTATTACATTACATTATTAATAATGATGCCATATGTAATTTACAGAATCAAAGAATATTTACAAAATATCAAAATATACAATATATCAAAATATAAGACGTTGACATGAAAAATCAAATAATATATGAAACAATGTTTATAATATTCATCAAGAATCGAATTGCAATACTTGTTTATAAAAATTATATATTTACACATTTTCTTAAAACACATAAGGAGCTTTCTAGCAAGAAACTCACATAAACACAATATTACATGACAATATAATCAACATTACATCAGTTATAAACAATTTTTTCGAGACTCTAAAATTCTCTATTCGACAGCTAATTACATCACATTCTGTGTTTTCTTGTTGTAAAGCTCTCATATATTACATAACTTGATTGCAACTTTTATTACTGTTGGGTAGTCTGTGCCAGTTGACGCAACTGTTTTAATACAGTTTCAAGCAGTTTCTTTTTATCTCTTTCGCTTTTCTTCAGCACAGTAAACATTGTTTTTTTATCAGATTCTTTTAATCTAAAAAATATTATTTAAATTTTATACACAGGAATAACATACAAGATATATATATAACGTATATAGAATATACTTTTCTAATAGGAGCACAGCCATATTTGGAGTCACTAAATTATATTTACTACAATCGTGACCATAATCATGAAAATATGTAGGCCAATCCCAGCTCATAAATAAATCTAATAATTGTCTTAATTGCAAAAAGTATTGCAATAAAGTTCCTTCTGGTAGACCAATGACAGGCTCAGAAGCAGCAAATTCTAGAAGTCACAATAAGATTTGAATATATTTAAAAATACACACACACACGCATACATAAAAATACATAAAACAAACATAATAAAACTTACGTTCACATTGTATTGTATCTAAATTAACTTGTTGCAATGCACCCATAGATATCTGTTTCACTTCTTCACTCATTAATATACCTAATATAGCTTCAGCAATGTGAGAACATGCAGACTTGCATGCCACTTGAGCTACTTTGTCCTAAAAAATTAACTATCAATTATCGAATTTCGGAAACGTATGATACATATTTAAATTGCGATGTTTACTGGTAAATTAGTAAAGCATGTGAAGGTGCTCTGTAAGAACGCTATAAGATCCGTAATAAATCCTGAAGCATGTCCTTGAGGTTCTGCTAAATTCCAATCATAATTTTCCAATTCTAAAAATTCATCTAGCTTCTTTTTTAATTTATCACAAATTTGTTTCTCGGCGTCATCCCGTGCAACTCGAAACATAGCAGATTCAACGCTCACAGAGCTCAATTGCCCTTGATGCAATGTGCTAAACAATTTATTATATATATATATACACACACATATATATGTAATATAAAGTCTAAAAAAATAAATAGTATTAGATTCTTACCCAGTGATATTAGACACAAATTCCTCTAAATATTTTGTAGATTTTTCGAGATATCCCGTATTTATTATAATTTGTACTACTTGCAAAAGCGCTAAAGAAGGTTTGTGAAATAATGACGATAAACATCCACTGAAAGTTCTTGTTAGTAAAAGATTTGTTGATTTGCATATCATCTCATCAATTTCAGTTTGGGTAAAATTTAAATCCTCTGAAAATTTTAAGCAAGCATAAATAAATTCTTTCACTTGTTGATAGACCTTTGGTACCATGTCCGAAAATGGAAATTTTTTGGGAAACTCTGCTTTCTGTAAATCCTTATCATGATAAGGAAATAGATTAAGAACTTCATCATATTCTGCTTGCGTTGTAACCTGAAGCATAATAATCAAAAAGTATAATAATAATTCAAAAAAAGTTATAGATTAATGGTCATCATAATTACTTGAATTGGCAAGAAACTGTCTTCATCCAAAATATTCCTAAATAATTGAACCCAATGTTTCATTAATACTTCATTATAATGCACTCTAATTTCTTGTAATAAATCCCAAAGTTGTTCTACAGAATAGCCATAATTCTGTTTAAAACAAATAAAAAAGTCAATAAATAAAAAATTGTTTAATTTACATATGCATAAATATATACATATACAATGTCCCAAAACCAATAGATGTTTTATTAATAACAGATTCTCTAACCAATCTATTATGTAAATACCATCTATCTATCTGTCTGCCTGACAGCAAACTACACATTCATAATAGACTGATTCTCTTGAAATTTTTCGAGAATAACGACAATGTTTTTTTTTCTTTTTTTTACTCCTGCGCGTAAAACGGGTTTAAAGCTAGTTTAAAGATAATTTTTCCTTAATAATCCACAAAGTTTAATTTGCAAAAAGACCCTTCTTTTTTTCATTGTTTATAATTCGTAAATTGTTGATGTCTTGACATTTTTGTTGAGGAAGTTATTCCCAAATTAACTAAATAATCTATTATATATTAAAAAAACATATGGAATTTTAGGAACATCTTGTATAAACAATGATAGACAAACTTTGTTACTTACTCTTAAAGTAGTATTAAATAACATAATAAGATTCTTGATTTTTAATATAAGTGTAGCATCTGTGCAATATGCCTAAAAAATACAGATTCTTTCATATTATATTACTTATAACGAACATATAATAATTGAAAATAATAATATATTTACCGAATGTGTGCGTAAAGCATTGACTATTATGGATAATGTCATCTCCCAAAGCTCATCTAAATACGCACGAGTAGCTAGTCCATTACCTGTATTTAATATGTGATCTTCTATAACAAAAAATCCAATAATGCCATACAGATAAGTTTGATATCCAACTATACTTTCATGCTAAAAATAAAAAATATTTATTATTATTATTATTATTAGAGTATATAAATATATATTACTCATTATTTAATAAATAGATGTATATATGTACCATATTAATAGGTGGTTGTAAGACTAATCTAGCTTGTTGTTTTCTCTGCTGTCTATAGTAAATTTTAAAGGTTTCTTCTTCTCGAAGCACAGTATAAATGTGCATACATCGATATACTGGACTGAAATCCATTAAGTCTTGTGCACTCAGTTCCTCTTCAGCCTCATTTAACTGATTGTTCATATAAGATCTTTTTTTCTTCCTTCCAATAATTTCTGCTTCAATTGCTAACTGTTCAGCAGTCTAATAAGAAATGATGATAAAATTAATAAATTATATATAATACTGTTTAATTTATATAATAAATTATACAAACATATATAGGAATAAAGATAATATTAATATAAGATTAATATAGAAATAAAGATACTAAGTATAAATAAATTATACCCACATGCCTCATTGCAACTTCACCAATCTTTGGTGAATATTTTCTGATATTTTCTAGAAAATCTCGTAAATCAGACATAGAAGCATCTTTTATATTTTCCCGCAATCTGACACAAAGAAAATAATCTTATATATTTTTTACAACTCTATATATAACAGAAGAAAATGGGTTTGTTTGTTTTAGTTGTACTACTGCGCACTAACAGATACGCGCACACACACACACACACACACAAAATTAAGGCAGTCTACTTCATGCATATGTGTGTTTCTTTAACTTTGAGGACTTATAACTTTCACTTTCCCCAATGTAAAAAACTTTCCATAGGGTATTTTGGAAAGCTCTCGACTTCAACTATACAAATATGCGATCAAATACGTGCGACACTTTGGCCCAAAAATCGGCCTTATTAGCCCTCCTCCTTAGAATTAGATAAATGTATATTTTTTCACCCTAACTTATCACACTAGTGCACAGTACAGCTAAAACGAACAAACCCAATATTTCTTATTTCTAATTAAACTTACTGTGGAATTTGTTGTGTGATTTGAAAAGAAAATCTGTAATTTGTAACTTTTGGCAAATCATGATGCTCTAACTGCTCCAATGTTTTCAATGCTGGATAATAACGCTTATCTTTTAATTGTTTTTGTAACTTTGCATATGCAGCTAAGACAGGAAGGCACATAGTGAGACTGTTCACAGCAGCAGCCATATTACTTTCAACCTTGCGAGCTTTTACAAGTTCTTCGCCCATTTCAATCACTTTGTTAGATGTAGCAGTAATATGTTTATCAAGCTCTAATATTTCTACCTGCAAAATTTAATTCAAATATTGAAAGATAATCTTTTTAATATATAATAATTATTATATATAACAATTATAGTGCTATTAAGCTATTATATTATTATTTTTAAAGCATATAAAACTAACATTTAATTGTTGAGCTTGAGAACGCACTTGTAAGAGTTCTCGAATAGAATCAATAAATCCTTGGTAATGATGATTACACATTCTCTCAATATCCTTGTCATGAGCTTTAATACAATCATCCAGCTTTTCCATAAACTTTTGATGTTCATGTCCATCATAAATTGCTCTAAAACACAAAACAAATGTAATAAAATAACACTTTTTCTTTCTAATTTTTTAATCATATAAATTTCTTAAGCATTTTTTTAGTATCACTTTTGCTTTAATAATCTAAAAACAAGATTAATATACTATTAGTATCAGTATGATTCTATTTCATAAAATATTTGTTTTGACACCATGATAAAATTTATAATAGATTGACACTTTTGACATATTAATTTGTTATTTATTTGAAATACAAAATGTATATATACAGATATACTGTTAATTCTCTTTAAAACTATCTCCAAATGCAAATATATTTTGATGTATACCAATTCCAACTCTTCGTATTTAAATGAAGAAATAGTTTTTCAAGAGCACGTACTTCAATCTCTATGGACAGATACAATTTATTAATATCACTTACCGGAATGTTGGTCCCAAATAATCATCAATGCCTTCAATCTCCTGAATCAAAATATCGTAACGCTGCATCGTTACCAAATTCGAAAGCCAGTTAAGGATCGATAGGAGTGATAGAAACAAAACTGATACACAGTTTAGCTTAAGGGTCGGCAGGAGGCTCGGCCAGACTCCGAATTGATGTTGGAGGCCTCACGCGGTGACAACGCGAAACTCCGGTTTCAATGTTGCCAACGCTGAGAAACCAATTCTCGACTTTTATGAAGTGGTGTATGCAAAGAGGGTTGTATAGAGGTGTATGTCTTGTACACGTACATACACCATTGCATTGCTCACGCGGACGCACCGTAAGGCCGACGTCCCATTGAGCGGAAATTCATAGTGGAACGGAACGCGCGGAACCTGCGCGACCAATCACAGCCATTCCGCTCTTTTCATGTCGTTCCGCTATAATTTTAACCGCTGTGATTCGCGGAATAAAGAAATATTCACGGATAACCTCACACACACACACAATTTTAGTTATAATTATGAATAAAAAATCTGTAGGTATATATTATAATAAAATAAAAGGTTAATAATTGGATATTTATAATAGAATATTAATGAAAGTAATATTAATCTAGAATGTATATAAATGTTTATAGAAAATAAAATGCGGCTATTGCGGTTGGATAATAAATGTTGGTTTTTGTGCCAATATTGAAGAACATAAATGTTTTGAAAGTTATAGAAAAGAGAATCACTTGTTACATATTGATGATAACCATGTAACAAGAATGAGTATGTGATTCATTTTTTACTATAATTACAAATCATTTTATTTATCATAATTTTAATAAAAATCTTTTACATTGCAGTCCCACAATATAGTCACAATAAAAATTTAAAAATAAATACATCAGCGGATATAGCCGTAATCCCTGTCAAAAATAACGTTGAAACAAAATCTGATGATGGCACTGATGAAACTCTTATTAATAAGTTAGTATTTGAGAGACCTGCTCTTTGGAACTACAAGTTATCATTACAAGATCGGACGAATTTGAAAAAAGATGCACTTTGGTTGAAGGTTTCAAATAGGATGGGAGGAGGTGATTTAATATAATATTTTACGTTTTATTTTATATATATATATATAGATTTACAAATAGTAAGAAAAATGTAATAAATAGTTTGTAATAATAATGAATGTAATAATAATGATGATATAGAATGAATATTTTGCAATGCTACTATTTTGTAATGCTACTATTAAATGGGTAAAGAATCGATAGAAGGATTTACGAGATGCTTATGTAAAAGCAAGAAAAAAGTTTAAAACTTATGTTCGAAGTAGATCCGATACAGCCACTGCACAAAATTTAAGAAAACTTTCTTTCGCTACTTTGAACGGATGCAGTTTTTGAAAGCAGTGTTAACCACAGAAGCGTAAGCAACATTTTACATATAATAAAGCATATAATAATAAATTGTTGTGCCTCCGGGAAGGCACGGAAAATTTTGGGTCTTAGCCGACTGAAGAATGAGGATCCTAGGATCCCCCGGCGGGCGTCTCCACTTTGACAAACTTCACTTGTTTATTTGAATAAATCTTTTATTTCTCTTATTTCTCGAGTTGGTTTAATTCTGTCTAATCCCACCTGGGTGGTTAGTTAAGTATGCCCGCACTCGGCAGTTAGATTACAGGTGATAGTTTGTATTCTGCGGCTTGTCTTCGACTCTTAGTTAAGTTCTAATTAGCGACTTGTCTTTCTGGATTTTCGTTAGCGACTGACTTCATCGCCTCGCTCTCGTTCGCGGTGGTCTCCTGTCCTTTTCTACATCTTTTGAGGGAAGATGTAGAAAAGCTCTCCCATTGGCTAATTTTTATTCACATGTTTTATCTAGGTGCAAGCGAAGCAGGTTAATTCTTCGCTTGTGATCCGCGGTTTTTGGCGTAACGCTTATATTCTGTCGCGTTTGCGTCTTCTCGCGATAAGCGCTTCGCGAGAGCGTGAGAACGTTTCTCAAACGATTGCATAATAGCCGACTTACTAATTTATTATTAAAACTATATTTAATATAACATTGTTATAGTCATTCGGACTATAACAAAATATAGCTATTTCAATGTATGTATTGTTGCGTCCTCGGAACGCCTCTCGCTCAGTCACTCATACACAGTCACTCTCACTCGCGCGCGAAATAAAGACACTCGCGTAATAGGGAAATGAACTTTAATATGAGGATCCAATACACGAAACCAATGAAATATAATAAATAGTGCATTCGTAATGCAAAGAAGCTCCGGTCTCGGAAAACGTCCGCACGATGCGACTGCTAGACCAAATCTGTCATGTCTCCCGAAAACAGAAGAAGACCCTTAGTTGTTTAACAACAACTCCCTTGACGACGATCTCCCGGAGGCGTAAAGAGTTGATCCCGCGAAAAGTATCACTCGATACAAAGATGTAGATCCAGGGGCGTAACACGGGGGCGCAACAGTATATTGAAAATATATACATAATACATGTATATCATTTTATAGCACTATCAGTTCTCTGCCATTTAAATCAACATTATTACCTAGTACATCAGACTCCAATTCTCAATTTGACATCAGCAGCTGTTCTGAATCGAAAATCAGTTTAGATGAAAGTTCATCTGAAACGTTACACTAGTTAATATCGCCAAAAATGACACTTAATAAACTGATATCCACACCTCTTTCTTCAAATACAGTTGCATTATCAAAAGCTAATTCATCAAGAGCATCAAAGAAACGAAGTAATTTAAAATAAATTGTATTCGTGTTAATATATTAATTTTTTAGAAATTATATCTTATTTTGAATATGATTTTTATAGAGCATCTTGATAGGACTAAACAGAACAATGTAGAAGAAAGTTTATTAGAAGCTTTACGTCAGCCATTACAGCAATCTGATGCAGTTGATGGAATATTACTTAGTTTAGGTGAAGGTCTTCGTCGTTTACCATTGGAAATTCAATAGTTACGTGAACTTATATGACAGCTGAAGAGCGATGCTGTCCATAATAATTAATAAGATAAATTGTTTTGTTTATTTTAGTTTACTTAAATTTTATTATATAGTTTACTTTGATCAACGCAGTTACTTTGATTTTATTTTATTGTATCAAAATCTAGTTAATTTATGTGTCATAAATTGTGCAATGATATAAGACTAATAGAAATGTAAGACTAAGAGATGTATTTATTACTGAATTTTCATTAAATAAAATTTATTTGAAAATATTTTGATATCTTTTTTTTACATTAATTGCTGTATTTATAAATCATTATTAAGTACTTTATCCCATTGCCATGGCAACGCGCCATTTTATTGAAAAAGTCTGAAAAAATCTCTAATTTTTTAGCTGCAGCAGGATTTGAAGAGCGATTTCTTAGTAGATTTCTCAAACCTTCAGATATTATTGCACGGTCCTGTGCAGTAAAATTAGAATACTGTAATTGTGGTACTTCTAAATTCTTTTCAGTGGACATTGTTAAAAGAAATGATTCTGCACGTTCTAAATTGCTGAATCAGATTTCGCGGATTTAGTAAATCATGGTAATCGATGAGATGGCGCATCGAAGAAAGATTGGTGGGAGATGTCGCAGAGTGCGTAGACACAGTATAACCATACCCAGTAGCGACAGTGAGCGTCGGCACCTTAGAACATATATTACTGGAAGGGGAATTGCTATTGTTCTCCATGTAAAAATCTGTGTCCAAGTTGGATGCGAGAGAGAAAGATAGCTTTTAACCTATGCTCGCAATGCGCAAACGTAGATGACGTCACGGTGACGTCACGCTCACCGCGCCATTTGAAACTGGAAATGTAATTGGTGCTTTCGCTAATTCGCGTTTGCGCATTGCAAACGGAGGTAACAATCTACCCTTCTCTTTCCTTAAAAACGTGGTTCTCTCTCGCACCCAACTTGGACACAGGCTCGATCCTTTATTCCCCTTCCAGTAATATATGTTCTAAGGTCGGCACCTTTGATGTAGTATGTCTCAACTCGGCAACGTCACATGGTATGCCGCCATATTGCTAAGGGTAACGGGCACTACGATTCAAATGTATGTACACACGGGGATAGGAATGCTTTTTTGAAGTTACACGCATATTAGGCATAATCCGACATGCTTCGATATTTTGATATTTGTGTTATGACTATAGATATTCGATAACGCTGTCTCAGTAAAATATTAAAATAATATATAAAGATATAATATATAAATAAAATATTATAAACAAATATAAATATATTAAGCTGTGAAGCACGTAATCGAGTTATGTCCGATATATGTGTAACTTTATATGTAGAGGCATTTTTCCATTTCTTGTATATATACATATGTAATAAAAAATAATATCTTTTAATATGTAATTCAAATTTTATAATTCAAGTTATATTCAAAGAATTTATTAAAGAAAAATATTTCTGCATAGATTCCTTCCTAAAAAAATAATATTGAGCTAATTATCTTATTACGCGATTTCCAGCACTACACAACATATAATAACCCGCTTACAGCAGCTGACGGCAGCCATGTTGCTAAGGGTATAAGTTCGCACATGCGCACTCAGATTTGAGACACGTTTAAATGGCCCACTGTCGCTACTGGGTATGGTTATACTGTGGCATAGATCCCTTGGTCTCTTTCTCTCGGGAACCTTCCTGGCGTGCGGTAGCGTGGTCGACCAAGAGCGAGCGTGACGTGCGAACGAGCGAGACAGGCGAGCGAGCGAGCAAAGAACAAGAAAGAGAGGGCAAGGGATAAGTACCCCTCAAAGGAATATCTAATTTAGCATTTATTGAATCGAAAGTTTTTGCGTTTGCTGCACAGCGTGTGCATTGTTTAATAAAATAAAGTTAAAGTCTACCACCGTCGCACCACTCTTGTAGAAGGTGTAAAGAGAGCATTGTAGTACAGAACTTGTCGTTAATCAATTAGACGAACTATAGACTTAACTATAAATTTAAAGATATAAGACAGGCAGTAAGAGCCAACTCGCGGATGACAGTGCGTTATCCTAACGAAACTAAATTTTTTCGTTAGGATTAAGTATCTGTGCACAAGGCACCAAATATTTTACTTGGTCACGGCCAAGATTTAAAATATGAAATAATCTCATATTTGAGATTTAATTTCAATAACCCTTTCACCCCCCTACGGAAATAAGTAAATGCAAGAGAAAAATATATCTCAAATATGAGATTATTTCATATTTTAAATCTTGGCCGTGACCAAGTAAAATATTTGGTGGGCCTTGTGCACAGATACTTAATCCTAACGAAAAAATTTAGTTTCGTTAGGATAACGCACTGTCATCCGCGAGTTGGCTTTTACTGCCTGTCTTATATCTTTAAATTTATATTTATATTACAGAGCCTTGTTAAACTCTTAATATAGACTTAACATTTAAACAAAAAGAATTGTCTCAGAAATTCAATTGGAAACCAGAACATCCTTCATTCCACAGTAAAATTTATATAAAAAGTAACAGGTTATGGGCCCAGCCCGACACGAGACTGACTTGTTATATTTAAAATATTGAGACACGCGAGAGTAAGAAAGAGAGATAAGAGTGTTGAGATCGTGAGAGGAAAAAAAACTATCTCGTTGAAAGCGTAGCAATACGTTGAAAAATTTTGAACGTGAAAATCTCGATAATCGCGAATAAGAAGACGGCCGTTGAACGGCGAATCTTGGTGAGCACGAGCACAGTGCGTGTGTACACAGTTCGGACACGTGAAACTCGATACGTAGCAAAGTAAATAAACACGAGGTGTCAAACAGAACAAATAGATATCAATAATACGTAAATACGTTAAAGTGAAAAAAAAAAATAATAAAATGGCACGGTCACTCGCGGAAGATCACGCTAATATAGAAAAATTAACTAGTAATGAAAATTTCCAAACGTGGAAATTTCAGTTAAGTATTTTGTTTCGCGCAAACGAACTGTATGACATGGTCGTTACCGAAACTCCCGAAGTCCGGCAGGACGCAGCGTGGAAAAGGAAAGACGCCCAAGCGCAAAAATATAGTCACGACGATAGATAAAAAACTCCTGTTGCATATAATGCATTGTACGACGTCACACGAGATGTGGACGAAGATCGCGAACATATACGAAAGAGAGTCGGAACAGTTAACCTGTAGCTTAATGCAAACATTCTATACCATGGTGTATGATAAAAATTCAGATATAGCTACGTATATTAGTAAATTGCGAAATATAGTGTACTGGTTAAACGCATTGAATAAAAGGATAGATGATAGTATGCTGATTTCTAAAATCTTGTCTACCTTGCCTGAACATATGAAACATTTCGTGAGCGCGTGGGAGTCGTCTGAAAAAGCAGAAAAAACACTGGAAAATCTAACTGCTAGACTGATCGCGGAAGAAACTAGAAATCGTTCTAAAGAAACAGAAAACGCTGTAGCATTCAAAGCAATATAGTTGAAATGTTTCAAATGTAAGAAAACAGGTCACGTAGCGAAAACGTGTAAATTAAAAACAAACACAAAGTATAATGGACAGGCGAAATGTTTCAAATGTAACAAGCAAGGTCACTTAGCTAGAGATTGCCCCGAAAACAAAAACGTTGAAAAGTGCGGTATTTGTAAAAAGACGAATCATAAAGAAAAAGACTGTTATTTTAAGAATAAAAGGGAGAAACGGACAAAATTGCGTTTCTGGCTGGAGAACTAAATCAAACCCGATATCTGGATATTGGATTCTGGGAGTACACCAATATGACAAAAGCGCGGATCACCCCGAGACGATCTCCCCCAGCGGATTAAGGCTGTCAAGAACACCCTCATGCAGCCGTGCGAGGTGTGGACGGGACCGCCAAGAATGGACCTACAACATCGTCACTCCCGAGGGCTGACGTTTGAATTTGGCGGCGGAAGTCTGCGACCAGCCGCGACAGACGGAGATCAATACGAGGATCGATTTCGGGCCTGGCGTGGGGCGCAACGCTGCCGCGAAACCTGGCAACCGGGCTGGGGTGGCGCGCAGTGTCTCCCCCTCCCCCAGCGTACCTCCCGAGGTCCTGCCGGCCCAAGGCGAAGTCACTGTTCGGCGAGCCGGTGTCCTGAGAGCACACGAGGGGACAACGACCCGCATCAACCAACAACCACGACGCATTATTGTAAGGCCACCTCCTCGATTGTCCGGTAAGCGCGGATTCGGCAGAGACCCGTAGGTTATTAGAATATTATCGCGATACCGAGCAATTGTGCTTGTAGTAATTTAATACCGAGCTTCCGAGGCTGAGCCGTCGTGTCCGCTAATTAGTTGTCGCGATATTAATAAGTGGTGCGGCCTGACCGTACCTGGCGCCCAATATTCGATACCGAGTAGCGATTGAGAGAACGGAGAGCGGCACGACGAGGTTGCGCAGCGGTCTCTCTCGCACTCTCTCTCTTTTGACGAGAGAGGACGGAGAGACGGTCGCAAGCTGTAAATCTTTTTTCATGGCATGGTGGCTACTATGTTTTTATGTGCAAGAAGTTGTAAAATTGCTTAATTTCAGTAAAAATGGCAAATAAAGTCAATTAATATTGAGAAATTGATTTCCAGTGACACTATACAATGTCCGTAGTTACAATAATTATTACAGTAATACAGTAAGTAAATTACACACATATACATTTGTACTTAATAATTACTGTAAGTAAGTACGGATAATGTAATGTCACTGGAAATAAATTTTTAACGGGTGAAGCAATCGAGTTTGTACTAGACTTAATCAATAGATTGAATTCAAATTATATAATGAAAGTGTCTTTATTTCTGCTCTATGTACTTTGTAAGCGTAAATATAATGCAAAGTCTAAAAAAATGAAAAAATTCCTTTAAGAAACGTCATCATCATTCGCGCATACATAGTAGTATCGTGTACACGTAAATCACACGTATATAATACATGCATACACGTACATCACACGTAAACAACACATGCAATAGATATACATGTATGTCCATTTTTCACGTTTTACAACAGATGGCGTTCGTGCTCTACAATACTAACCATAGAATTTATAAATATGGAAGGGGAATAAGAGCGCAAAACTGTGTCCAAGATGACTTTTTCTCGAAGTGCGCATGAGCGGTAGACGTGAGATTGTATTGGTTAAATATTGTATACGTGTCTTGTGCATTTTCGTGTGTCGAGTATGTAAAACCATGGTGTCGAGTAAGAATAAGATTAAATTAATAAGAAAAATATAATTTAAAAAATGGGAGTTTATTGTGTACTGTGTAACAATCGCAACAAAACAGTTTCATCTCACCGGTAAAGAAACTAAAAGTTATTCTTATATAGATTATGTATATTTCAGAATATATACGTTAATTTATTGTGAAATTTAATAGTTTTGGCATTGAAAATTGAAATGCTTATATATTTACAGATTTCCCAAAAATACTCATGATCGAGAAAAATGGTTATTCTTATAAGATTAAATTTTTATTAGGCTAGGCCTTTATTCGAGCAACGAAGTTAGAATAAAATAAAATAAAAAAGACAAAATATAAAATGTAACATTTATTAGATGTGGAACGTTTCGTACTTTTACTTAAGACTTCTTCAGCCGCAATATACAGACGCTATAAACATATAAAACTTAAATTTAACAATTTAAAGAATATCAAATATAATGTGGGTGTTGTCTACATAATTAAATTAAACTCACCAATCGTTTGTCCAAGTTAGAATAAATAAATTTTACAAATTGTCAAAAAATAAAGACTTTTCTGTATGTATACGTGTCAAAATTATTCGGTGTACAATAATCACGATTACTTAACAATAACTATTGAGTTATGTACAGACAATGACATCAAAACTAAAGCGACGGTATTATATATATTAAGCAAAACAGTGGCAAAAGGACGATGACAATCATGTTATATAATTTTGTTTATTAAACAAAATCTAATAACGGAAAGTATGCAGAATCTAAATATTCGCTATCTTCTGTCGCATTTAGACCATTGTGTTGTTGTTTTATGTGGATAGTCTCCGAGATCAATCTTTTATTATAATTTCTTTCGTGATCTAATATCTTGGGATTATCCCAGTCGAAATTATGATTGGTTTCCATAATGTGCTGAGGCACTACCGTATGTTTTGTCTCATGTTGTTTTATATTTGTCCTAACAATGCCCTAACAATTTCCAAAACATTGAAGTAAATAAAATATTTGTTATATAAGATATTTTCTAAAATATTTTTTGTAGTCTCGTGTTCAAACGTGTGGATTATGTGAAACCATATGTAATGAGGACGAAGTACCCAGCCATGAGTGTCTTCAAGGATATTCTAATTTCATTACAGATGATAATTTGTACTTTTACCCTGTATTAGGTATTTTATATATATATATATATATATATATATATATATATTTTACTTAAGTTAATTACAAAAATTATTAAATCTGACGTTTTTTTAATAATGTTTTTTTAGACGATGGAGAAACTATTGTTAGAAGAAGCTTGACACAGGACGCTGAAACAATAGCATCTGTACCTTTTCATGGTGATAATCAAGGTCAGATAAATGTAATAAATTCTTGAAGTTTTAAAACATTATAAATGAGAAGTTATACATATTATGTTTGTATGATATACATTTTATTTTTTGTTTCAGAGAATATTCGATCCATTAATAATAATAGAAATTCCAATCAAAAGAGCGCAAAGGAAAAACTGTCACTTGAGGAGGAGGAGATGCTAATATTAGAAGTCCAATGCAGAGAACCACTATGGAATTTTAGATTACCTCTCATTCAAAGAAATTGCAGAATTACAAGAGCTTTGTAGGAAGAAGTTTCTCAAACTTTTAATGGTTATATAAATGTCTATTATTTATAATATTAAAAAAATATGCTGAGTGTTTCGCGAGTTTTATCTCCGTGTGTAAGTTCATCCTTGGATACTATCCAAGCATCCATAGCATCCAAGGATGAACTTACACATGGAGATAACCCGCAAAACACTCAGCAAACTTGAAGATAGTACCCGTGGAAGCCTCAAGAATTTAAAAAAATATATTAAAACAGAATGTTTTTACAGGGAAATTAAGCGCAGCTGGATGTAAAAGCAAGTTCAAGAATTTTCACGACACTTATAGGAGACTTGTGAACGCTGAGAAACTACCAAGTGGATCTGCTTCCAAAAGCAACATGAGCAAATGGAAACATTATAAAAGTATGGAATTCCTTCGAGATAGTTGCTTACAAAAAAGGTTAATAATGCATTTGTATGATTTCATTATTTTTAATACTAGAAAATTATTTTTGTATTAATTTTTTTATATAGAATAATAAATTTTATTTCTTTACAGTACGATTTCTAATATTAACGATGGAGACAGCAACAGTATTATCGAAAATGATAATGAATTAGATTGCCAAGATGCGAATATGTTAGAAGTTACTAATAATGAAGATAGTCAAGATACGAGTATATCAGGAAGTATTGAATAATTATCACAGTTTATTTTAAAATTTTGAAATTAGAAGAAAATGGTTTTTAAATTATTTTTTTTATGATGCGCGCGGATTACTGTGGTACATACATACTACTGATACCGCGCGAATACGAAAGATCTGATGCGCATTTTTACGTACATAATAAATCGGAATATTTGATAAAAAAAAATATATATAATATATATATGTGTATATATATATATATATATATGTATATATATATATATTTTTTTTTTATCAAATATTCCGATTCATTATGTACGTAAAAATGCGGGTCAGATCTTTCGTATTCGCGCGGTATCAGTAGTATGTATGTACCACAGTAATCCGCGCGTATTATACGTTGATATGATCTACTGCGCGACGCCTCACTCACGTCGCCCGGTGCTATACACGTTCATACGCGTAACATACGTATATATATATATATATATATATATATATATATATATATATATATACGTATGTTACGCGTATAGATACGTTAAGATCTGATGCGCATTTTTACGTACATAATAAATCGGAATATTTGATAAAAAAAATATATATAATATATATATGTGTATATATATATATATATATATATATATATATATATATATACATACACAGGGTGTCCCAGAACTGGCGAAAAAACTTTTATATATATATATATATTGTATTTGTGGTTATATATATGTATATATATATATATTAATCTATCTATTTAGGTATTTGTCTATTGAACTATTTATCGATCGATCTATCTATCTATCTATCTATCTATCTATCTATCTGTGTGTCTCTGTTTCTTTGTCTCTCTGTCTCTTCTCTCTCAACATGCACACGTAAAAATAAAAATTTTGTTTTGACAAATGTTTTGGAAGAGCCAAAATATCACATAAAAGCTGTATTGTTTGTAATGCTACGAATAATCTTATGGTAATCCCAACAGAGGCGAAACTGAGTGTCTTCATAACGAGAGGGTTAATTATCAAAGGAAAAGCCAGATGTTGCCAAAAACACCTTAATGGCAGAGTTATGAAAAACGACGCTATTCAAGAGATACCTCAGCAACCCCCATCTGGTTGAAAATATCATAGGAGTCCTGTTCCCCCGAACAGCGGGTACACCAAACCCGATACAGGGGGGGGGAGCAGGACTGGGATGAAACAGAGATGGGGGTCACGGGAGGAGAGATCCGGGATGCCGTCAGGAGAATCAAGAAAAGGAAAGCCCCTGGACCTGACGGCATCCATGGAAGGATCTGGGTCCTCGCCTTCAAAGAGTTGGTCGAGCCCATGAGGCACCTGTACAACGGGTGCCTCAAGGAGGGCTCCTTCCCCCAGAAGTGGAAGAGGGCATCAATTGTCCTAATCCCTAAGGAAGGAAAACCTAGGGATTCGCCCTCGGCGTACAGGCCGATATGCCTGCTGGACGAGGCGGGAAAGATTCTCGAGAGAATCATCGCTGCCCGTCTAGTCCATCACCTGTCCCGGGATGGTCCGAATCTAGACGATAAACAGTACGGCTTCCGGGTCGGGCGGTCAACTATTGACGCAATCTTGCGTGTCCGCTCGGTCTCGGAGGCCGTTGTGAGGGAAGGCGGGGTGTTGTTGGTGGTTTCGTTAGATATTTCGAACGCCTTCAACACCCTGCCGTGGCACCGGGTGGGGGATGCCCTGAAATATCACAGGGTTCCCTCCTACCTGGTGTCCATAATTTCGGACTATTTCCGGGACAGAAATCTGGTCTATGTAGACCAGAACGCCGAGGGGCGCAGGGTCGAAGTGTCGTGCGGGGTTCTGCAGGGGTCAGTATTGGGCCCCCCCATGTGGAACCTCGCATACGACGTGACCCTGAGGACAGCCCTCCCCTCTGGCTGTGATGTCATCTGCTATGCAGATGACACGCTGGTCATGGCCGGGGGAGACTCCTGGGAGGAAGCAATAGCGCGTGCCAACATTGCTGTGGCTCGCGTCGTGCGCACGATAGGTGGAATCGGGTTGAAGGTGGCGCCCCAAAAAACGGAGGCCGTCTTTTTTCATGACGGCTCCCATGGGGCGCCCCCCAAAACCCGAATAATGGTGGGAAACACCTCTGTAGAGGTGGGGACCCGGATCAAATACTTGGGTCTCTACCTGGATGGCAAATGGGCCTTCGGCGAGCACTTCCGCCAACTGACCCCGAGAGTGAACAAGGCAGCAATGGCGCTATGCCGGCTGCTGCCAAATCTCGGGGGACCGGACGGAAGGGTTCGCCGAATCTACGCCGGAACTGTCCATTTGATGGTGATGTACGGAGCCCCCGTGTGGGTGGCGAAAGTGGAGACTACCCGCCGACTAAAAGATGCTTTGCATCAGTTGCAAAGGCGGGTGGCCAACCGCATATGCCGGGGGTTTCGTACCGTAAGTTGGACGGCTGTGGGGGTGCTCTCCGGAGTGCCCCCAATCGAGCTGTTAGCCCGCATGTACGCCGAAGTGTATAGGCGTACACGCGGGCTTCAGAGACAGGGTGTAGCCGTCACGGACAGTGTCCGGCGTACCTTAAGGGCCCAGACCCGGCAGCAACTCATTGAGAGCTGGTCCGGCAGTTTGCAAGACCCGCGACTGCCGGGACAGTGGACCGTCGGGGCCATTCAGCCCTGTCTGGAGCAATGGCTGGGCAGGGCAAGGGGGGTGTTTCCTACCGCATGACACAGGTGCTCACCGGACACGGATGTTTCGGGGAGTACCTGTGTCGAATCAAGAAGGAGCGCACGACGCGATGTCACCATTGCGGCTGCGAGCGTGACACTGCCGGGCACACACTTCAAGAGTGTGTTGCCTGGGCGGAAGAAAGGGAGGAGCTCGCAGCCGCAATCGGGAGGGAACTCACATTGCTAGCGGTGGTCAAGGCAATCGTCACCGAGGAGGAGGCGTGGAAGGCGTTCTTCTCCTTCTGTGAGAAAGTGCTTTCACAGAAGGAGGAGGCCGAGAGAGAGAGGGAGAGGGCTGGGAGAGGTAACTTCCAGCCCTCAGAGGGTGAGGAGAATGAAGAAGGTGAGGAGGACGGGGACGGGCCCTCTCTTTTCCCGCCATCGGCGAGTTCGCTCGTCCGTGGTGGCGGGAATCGGGGGGGGGCGCCCCCGGTGGAAGTGGAGGTAGTAGGAACGGGGACGGGCCTCCCCTTTTCCCGCCATCGGCGAGTTTGCTCGTCTGTGATAGCGGGAATCGGGGGGGGGCTCGCTCCCAGCGGCGCAATAAGCCGCGGAGGAGGGGGCGGGCCCTCTCTTTCCCCGCCATTGGTGAGAGTACTCACCCGTGGTGGCGGGGGGCGGGGAGGGTCCGCCATTTTCACACCCGCGTCGTCGTACGACGCGGGATGAGGTTGCTGGGGGGGGGGGTCGGGGACAACTAGGTCCCTGGGCTCCCCCCCAAAGACCTCTCGAGAATCGGGGGCGTGGGTGCGCCGCCTTGCCTAGGCGGGGCGGGTGCGGTCGTGCCCCCGAACGGGAAATCCCCCTGATTGCGGCCGAATCCCAACTCCCAAGAGAGCGGAGGGAGCCGTAATCAGGGGGACCGAGGGGGGGCCACGCGTCTTTGGCGGGCGGGCAATAGCCTGTCCGCCTGGGGCGCCTGGGCCCCCCTCTATGACGGAGACGTGACGTGCGGGGCCCTCTCACCGGGAGCCACAAGACACCGGTGGGAGGGCAACGCCGTCCACGGGGAGGGTTTCTCTCCTTCTGAGAGGAACCCTCTGGAGAGGGCCTCCGGGACGAATGCCGAATCCTCATTCCCTTTGGGAGGAGGAGGGAGCACCGCTCCGGAGGCGGGGGGTGGCGGCTCGAGCGGGTTACTCGAACCGCGACCCCGCCCCCCAAACTCTTTGGGAGGGCGCGACGTGGGGTTGATACCGCCCTGCGTCGCAACCGCGAGGACCCCCG
Organism: Nylanderia fulva; assembly: GCF_048542155.1. Lineage (NCBI taxonomy): Eukaryota > Metazoa > Arthropoda > Insecta > Hymenoptera > Formicidae > Nylanderia > Nylanderia fulva. Next base: position 13,610 of record NW_028189879.1, on the reverse strand, counting down.
CACGATGCAATTCGCGGGGGGGGGGAGAGAGTGTCGCCCTCAGCGGCACTCTCCCAAGGAGGGATTAGGCGGGGGGACGGCCAGTCGGCATGGGATACTAGCATCCTGGCCGTCCCCCATTAACGCCCGTGAAGGTATCCGCAGTGGGTTTAGTGAAGTATGTCTCGAGCCCCCTGACCGATCCATTCGTGGATCGGCCAAGGGGAGCAAGAAGTCCCACATAACCATCCGCTCTCTTCCTGGAGAGCGGTGGTATCCATGAGGATTCCCACTGCGTCAAAAAAAAAAAAAAAAAAAGATATCTCAGCAAACGGCTGTTACGACGATGAATTCTACGGAAATTTTTGAGTTACTAAACAATATGCGCACGTTAGCTATAAAACGTTCATTAGATTTTGATACTCCCGGGGCTATAAGTGATTCGGATTATTATCAATTAACCGGTTTGAATGAAGAACAATTTAACAATCTCGCACAGTATGTGACTGGGTACATTAACAATTCAAAGCAAAAATCTGTTCCCTTAGCCTTAGCACTATTACTCATAAAGCTGCGGACGGGAATGTCTCATTCCTTACTTGGTACAATTTTTGGAATTGCACGACAGACTGTCAGCAGATCAATACATTCTACAAGATGTGCCGTGATGCGTGAATTTGTTCCAAAATATCTCGGTATATAACATATTTCTCGAGAAGATTTTATTGCATTGCATACTCGAGACTTGGCAAAATAATTGTTCGCAAACGGAGAAGATGTGGCCATTCTTGTGGCTGATGGGACTTACATTTATATTGAAAAGAGCAGTAATTATTCTTTTCAAAGACGTACATATTCCATACATAAGGGAAGGCCATTATTAAAGCCAATGATAATAGTCAGTTCAATGGGATATATACTAGATGTTTTTGGGCCTTATTTTGCAGATGGCAAAAATAATGACGCTAATATTCTTAACAGTTTAATGAAAACTACTTCCAGCGCACTTTTGGACTGGTTACATCGAGAAGATGTAATGGTTGTAGATCGTAATTTTCGAGACTCGATAGAGTTATTAGAAGAGTTAGGACTTATACCTAAAATGCCGCATTTTCTATCTAAAGGTGCGCAACATTCTTGTAAAAATGCAAACGAGTCACGGCTTGTGACAAAAATAAGGTGGGTCGTAGAAGCAGTTAATGGATTACTGAAGACTTGGAAAGCTCTTGCTACCGTTTTTCCTAACAGTCAGATACCGTACATCGGAGACTATGTTCGCATTGTATCTGCATTATGCAATGCGTATCGACCTGCTCGTATTGCTGCAGCACATCCAGACGACAACATAATGGCAAATCGGATGCTGACACTTAACCTCCAACCAAATAATCTTTAACAGAGAATTTTGAAAAAGGATGGACCAAAAAAAAGTTATTTGGGAGCCAATGGAAGCAACATCGCTTGAAGAGTTTCCGCGCTTAACTCTTAATGATTTGACACGATTAACTCTTGGTGTCTATCAACTGAAACAAGCACAATCATATACAGAAGAACATTTAGGAGAGGACGGTCTTTATGAATTATTGATATACAAAGAAAGCGCGAACATAGTTCGTATTCGCCTTCAATCGCGACATACGTCTGCTAAGCAGTATTATCTTTGGATTCGATATGAAGCCGGATTCGAACCAATTCGTGAGTGGTACTGTCAGTGCAAAACTGATGCGAAAACAATTGGATGTTGTGCTCACGTTGCTTCAGTACTGTGGTATTTGGGCTACTACAGATATTCAGAGCAAAGACGTCAAAGTTGCAGTGCATTCCAAGACTATGTTTCAGATGCTGTATCTTGGTCTGATAGTGATTCTGCATCAGATAATGAAATAAATGATGAGAATTAAGAAATATAAAAATAAATGTCAAGAATCAGCTAAACAATTCCACCGACACAGACGAAACAAAAAAGACAAAAAAGACAAAAAAACAACAAAAAACAAAAAAACAAACAAAAACAAAAAACATAAAAAACAAAATGGAGCTATAATAACTTCCACACGTCCTTGCCGTTAGCTCCGGGTAATACTAAGAGGGAGGTATATGAAATATTAATAGTGTTTTACATTATTTCTGCCTCATGTAGGCTTTTTAGTTTTGATAATTTTTACAATGCGATATCTTGCTAGTAATCAGTGACCCACACAAACTCACACTATAATTACGTAAGAGTGCCAAGATTTTATCTTTCCTTTCGCCTCAAGCTGTATTTGAATCCGGTTAAATCATACAAAAATCACGGAATTTCGTCGCTCAAGCTCATGTTGCACTACCGGCCCATAGTTTAATCAAGGCTATATTAATCGAGCATACTTCTGACATCGTCACACGAATTATATACGAATTCCAAGATGTAATCTTTCTTGTATTTGCCTCAACCTGCGTTTGAATCCGGTTAAATTATACAAAAATCGATGAATTTCGTCATTTAAGGTAATGTTGCACTACTAAGGTACCGGTAATCAATACGACAAGGTTTGTGCACAACTCTAGAATTATCATACGATTCATACAAGTGGATTTGATTTTGATACTGGCGTTTTCCCCCGCGATATAGAACGCGATTTTTTATAGACTGTTGATATCAACATTTTGGTACATTAGACACTCCTTTTTCCATGTGACGTTATTTTTTCGATCGGAAATCATATTTTCTCATATCTTACTGACCCTAGAAGATATTCCAGTAAAAATCAATTGAATCGGTTGGGGGCCGAAAATCGGCCAAATCGAGCCTGGTCCTTTATTTCAAAATCGTTTTTCGCTTGTGTTCTAAACTGTGTGTTGAGTTCGATGTATTTTTGAAGCCACGCTGACTGCGTGAATTGTAGTATGCGGTATATTTCTGTTATGCGTAGCCCGTGGCGCGTGCACTGCTGCAGATTACGATAATGTATTACGTAGCGCTTCTTATCGTAAAGCGTTGCGAGGAGTTTATACTCCCGCTTGCCAGGCGGCTTATTGCGCGTCGGGCAAAACAATAGGTCAATGTGTGCGTCATGAAGATGCCGCGGATACTCTAAATCTACTTCGAGAACATAGCTTATAGGCGAATCGAACGCGATAGATGATTTATCAAAATTTGATACATCGTCGATCCACCAAAAATCGGCATACGGCAATGGTTGACACATTGCCTATCCGTACAAATTATTTACATCAAAATACATGAGATAAGATAAGGGTTTTGATGGGTCGTACGATTGTATGTACTTGTTATTAGCCTGTGCGTATCGACCTGAACACGCAGTCTACGTATTCGTACGGAAAGACGCCCTTCCGTGTCAATAAATTGAACGTATTTGTCGATAAATTTTGATATTCCGAATGTAAAATTTTTAGTTTATCTTTATTCGAAAATGATGCTAATTTGTCAAGACTAGCGCTGAGAAACTTATACGAATCGATAAAGCGTAATTTAATGTAATTTTCCAAATTATTGTCTTGTGTCAATCTAACAGTTTTCGAGAATGATATATATTTTTCTTTTGTTATCGGCAGTAATTCGATTTTCCCTTCGAACGCTGTGGCAATGTCCTCGATAATGAAATGCGCATCGTAACCTGATAAATTATAAAAGACTATAAGAATACAAAATGATTCTTTGTAATTTAAGTTACAATTTAAGTGCACGGGGCCCCTGTACCGCCCGGTGAGATGGCAATGATCGCGGACACGTGTATCGTCTTTGTTAAACGGTTTCTCACAAATGTGACAATGCGTCGCGGTGCGAAATTTTAACCACTCGTCAGGCGTTAAATTTACCATGGGGACATTGGTCGTTAAAATATTTTTTACGCGGATTGCTAAATTTTTAAGCTGTTCGGCGAACCATGCGACGCAATCGACACTACGGCGGGAATTGTACGCGGTCAACAAACTGTCGTACGAACACTGTACGTAATACGCGATGCTGAACACTTGATGGTGTTGATAATTTTTGGCATCTTCGGTCTTTGCCAAAACACACTCGAGATCGGCGTACACTACAAACGGAAGCCGCTCCTTCCTCGTGTAATTGTCGAAGCTGAGCCACTTGTCATTCTCGCTCGGCAACCGGATAGCGCAGTCGTTCAGTTTCCCGCAATCTTTCGTATGCGCCTGCAATTTATCTGCCGCTCCAAAATAGTGTAAACATCTGTAAAAATAAAAAAATTTAATAAAAATTATTAAGGAGGAAAGCCACAGTAAAATTTAAAAAAAATCAATAATTTTTTTTTCGCTGATAAGGTGCTTTAGGGTCTTAAGAATAATATTCCAAAAAATGGAGTGCCGCAAAAATGTGTAAATACCCAAATTTTCTGCAGCAACGCCTCTCAGGTATGCTCCGAGCGCTTTTTGTGATTCCGGCGCGCGCTGTAATTTATGAGTACGGGAGCAGGTGTAATGGCAGTCGATGGAGAAGGAATTTTTCTCCGAAAATTCTATAATATTGTACAAGAATGCCTATAGGTGTCACCATGTCCAATATACATTCAAAGAACACGTGTGTAATGTTAGTAAACCGAATCTCGATTGTTGAAACGGACGCTTTTTCGCTTCGCCTCGTGTATACGTTCCATAATATTCGAATAATAGTGAAAATAAGCAGTGATTATTGAAAACTATGAGTGACAGAAGGAGTTGTCGTAAAAAGAAAGGTGCAAAAGGTTTTGATTCGTACGAAAAAAGGCCGACAAAGAAAAACAAGCGACCGTTGAATCGCTATGAAATAGAAAAGCCGGAAGATTTAGACGTCAGCGCATCGGCGAAAAAATTGAAAGGGCGTGATGTTACCGACATTGAAGTGGATTCTACGTTTGGCTATAACATCGTAAATTTTGTAGCAGTTTTTGCCGCCATTTCCAATGTCGTCGTGTGTAAAGTGTGTCACTCTGAAGTGAGTTTCACAGAAAGCAGTAAACGAGGATTAGGATTTAAAATTGTTGTATCCTGTAAGAATTGTGACAAAACAGAAATACCGAGTTGCCCATATGTCAAGAATGCCTACGAAATTAATCGCAGAATTATTCTTGCCATGCGATTGCTTGGTGTTGGTTTGCAAGACATACGAAAATTTTGTGCATTTATGGAACTGCCCCGCCCGGTCTATCATTCGGTTTATGACACGATCGTTGAAAATATTTCTAATGCAACAAAAATCGTTTCCGAGAAGAGTCTGTCAAATGCAGCAAAAGAAGAAAAAAGACTTTCTGTCGAGAATGGAGAAAAAAACGGAATCACGGTGTCGGGCGATGGATCATGGCAAAAACGCGGCTTTTCATCTCTGTATGGTTTTGTTTCACTTATCGATTGGCATACTGGTACAGTTATTGATGTCTTATAAAATCAAAATACTGCAAATTATACGAATTCTGGCCGAAAAAAGAACACACCGAAGAATACAAGGAATGGGCAGAAAATCATGTGGACAATTGCGAAGCAAATCACGAGGGATTAGTTGGAAAAATGGAGGTCGATGCTGCCATTGAAATGTTCCAGCGCTCTGAAGAATTGCATGATGTGCAGTATGTAAATTATGTAGGCGATAAAGACTCGAAAACCTTCAAAGGTGTCACAGATGCTGAACCGTAACAAAAATGTGACGATAACTAAAAAGGAATGCGTAAATCACGTACAAAAACGCATGGGCACTTACTTCCGTAATTTGAAGAAACGCACAAAAGGCTTGGGAGGAAAAAGGAAATTGACAGGCAAACTGATCGACGAACTGTCAATATATTTCGGGTTAACTATTCGTAGAAATTGTGAATCAGTCGAAAAAATGAAGACAGCTATATGGACCACATTACTTCACAAAATATCTACGGATAACCATCCCCAACACGACAATTGCCCGACTGGAAAAAATTCATGGTGCTCGTGGCAAAGGGCGAAATCTTCTAACACTTTGGCTACCTATACGCACAAACCACCAATGTCTGATGTAGTTTATGAAGCAATTAAGCCAGTTTACGAACAACTCACTGCGGATGATCTTCTCACTCGCTGCATCGGCAGTTTCACACAAAACAATAATGAAAGTTTGAATTCGACAGTGTGGGCGATGGCTCCAAAAACTTTGAATTCAGGCAAAAAAATTATCGATATTGCTGTGAACATCGCTTCGTGCGTTTTTAATGACGGGTTATTGTCCATTTTACACATAATCAAAGTCATAGGAATGAAAATCGGCCCGAAAAGTTATGAGCTGTGTATGGAATTAGATGAAAAGCGAATACAGAAGGCGGAGCGATTCATGACAGAGGGCGCAAAACAGGCCAGAATCGACCAGATGTCAATTCGAAAGGCCAAACATCAACAGAAAATTGACGAAGAAGGCCAATTGTATGGTGCAGGCATTGCCGATTAGAGGTATATAAAAATATTATATGATTTTACAGTACTTACAACTTTAAACGCGTTTTTCTCGAAACCACTTTTTTTTAATGGGCGGACACATAACTCGAATAAATCTTTACCGAACGGTTTGAAATTTTCACAGTATATTCAGAATACCTTTCTCTATAGAACTGCGTAGGGTTTTTTTGTTATATTATATGGTTTTTTTTTTATCAACAATTTTATGGCGTTTTTTTTGGTTACATTTGCAAGTTTTTCTTAAAACGTGCGCTATTTTGCGAAAAATTAACATATCGAAAAAATCCTACGCAGTTCCATACCCATTTATACATAGAACCTAAAAAATTTTCACTTTTTGTTCCAGGTCAAAAATTACGGACTGTAGATGTTCGCCCATGGGCCCTCCTGCAAAAATAGGCGCCACAGGATAAGTGCTGCACAGCCGCCATTTTGTAATAAAAATGCGTCAAAAAATTTTAAATTGTAATTCGTTTATGATATTATACTGCTCATTTTACAGATTTTTGATTCATCATTTCATTGACCCAAAAATAATTCCCGAAAATAGCCTTACTTTTTCGTGCTCTACTATGGCTTCCCCTCTTAATATAATTTAAGTTTAATAAGTATATATGCTTACCAATCGCATATATATCTTTTACATTTCTTTTTGCTCAGTTGCGAGCTCACAAAGCGAGACAGATTTTTTATACACGCGAACTGCCTCACTCCGTGTTCGTCCTCCACGTACAGCAGATTGACATGTCTGTCTTTCTTTTTTTCCGAAAGACGTAGCGGGACGATGTTCTCGTTCTCGATGATGTACACGTTTACGGAAATGTCGTTTGCAAGTTCAAATTTTATAATTTGATTTACAGTCACTGGAAACTTAATGTTTTGGAGATTCAGCACTGTGGTGTAATGCGGATAGGAGAATGCCCGATCCACATGTATATCAGCGGAGTACAGAGCGGCCACCACTGACCATGCGAAACACGCATTGTGCGCTGATCGCACATTAACCACCGCTTTCTTTACCACAATTTTTCGTGGTAATTTGACATTGCATCCCGCGCGCATAGGATTGTATTTGTTGATATTCACTGTCAAATCTATTATCCGCGACAATGCCCAGCCGCTATCGCGTTCCTGGAACTCTTCTAGCAATGTTAGCGTGGGTTCAATTACGCGGCGCTCGTACCACTCGCGTACATCAGACGTGCGAAAGATGAGTTCGTCTAGAGATGTCCTCATCGGACATGTGTAGTATACGTGCTTTGAAAAGTGTGGTATAAAAGTTTTATTTGGTGCCTGTAAACATTATAAACAGTGTGTATCAGTTGTAGTTGTTGTAAAGATAAATGGCAAATGGGGGTTTTGCTGTTAAACAATTATTTCTATTAACAAAAGGTGTTTATGTGCGATCTCCCGGCAACATAACCCTCTATTAGACACGTGTGGTGGAAAAAGACTTTTAATGACTAAAATACTGTGAGAGATAATTTATACTTAAAGTATATATTAATATGATGCTATAAAATAAGTTTGAGCAGTGAGCGACTTTTGGAATTATTAATATTAATATTTTAAGATTGGGCATATTGCTGTTCTTTTTCTACTAGTGCAGAAATTTTGTTTGACTTATAGTTAATTAATTGTTGCACTTGGTGATGCATAATTAATTTTAAATGAATATATGCATTAATATGTTGCTTATGACTAAAGTGTAATCTAGGACTTCTAATTATTATAAAAATTAAGTGACAAAGATTATATGTGGCGCTATCTTTGTCTCTTCTATAGTGTTTCTTGAAATGACATTTATATAATATTGAGATTTTTCCTAGTGCTGTGTGCAGTTTCAGCCGATTAATATGAACATTTTACGTCATATTGGCCAAATCTCATTAAACAATTGACTATTGAATGTGATTTATCAAGAATATTTAAAGTATAAAAGTCGTTTGCTAAAAATGCGCTCGCGTGTTCAATAATGGGGTGGCAGCATTAAGTGATGTCTTGCTGGTGTAGCGGACTCCGCAGGTGTAGGGATTAAATGCTACACGAAGGGTAAGTTTCTATTAATTAACAACCAAGAGATCTTTATTCTTCTTTTTACAAAACGTGACTCGACTCTTTTATCTATTCTATTTATCTAGACCCGACTCTTCTTCTTTTTCTCATCACCGTGTGTCCGCTCGTCGTACGCCAACCCACGGTGTGTTGTGGAACTATTTCTCTAGAGGAATCAGAGCGACGCCACACTGGCATTTTGCTGGCATCTTCCTATTGGCTGCAAAATTTTTCGGCGCGGAAATTTAAATCATATAATTAATTTCTATAATAAATTTAATTTTTTCATTGTGCATTCTGTTGATTTAATTACTGGTAACATTATTGTAACAATTTAACTCTGAAAGTGTCATTTAATTAATCATAAACTTAGTACTTAGATACTCAGTTGTAGTGGTGGGGGCATGTGCGCGCGTGCTCACAAATAAGTTGGTAGCATCGTGAATAGGAAAACTGGAAACTTTCTATTGGTTGGAACTTTAAGGCGCGGAAATATAAAGTTTTCTGTCAAGTGATATACAAGGAAGAGAAACGCCAAGAAATGCATATGCATTATAGTAGATTATATATATCACCTGGGTGCTAGAGCGGAGAGCTAACACATAGTAACATGCCCTTAGGAGGAGTTTTTCTGGATGATGCACTACAAATACTTAGTTATGCTGAACAATTCTTATTTTGAGATATAAGAGTATGTACTTTATCTGTTTTTATAATAACACATTGGATAAATTTAGATACATTTATACTTAACAGGCATTTGTTAAGTTTATATTAAAAATTATGACATGATATAATAGTGATATAAATATTAATGTTGTGTTAAAATATTTTATTTGAAATTAATAATAGAATACAGAGATTATTGATTGGTACTTGTTGAATGTGTGCTGACTGATATTATTGATGAATAAACCGTTTAATATTTACAGTATAGTGGTAAAGTAAAAATACTATACTTTAAATAGGAAATATAAATAAATGGTTGTTCTATAATAAATTTATTAACTGTTATTTGGGACAATAGCATGAATAAGAATGGTTATTTAGATAATTTTGGACTAAAGATTGCAATAACTGATTGAATTAGTCACTAAAATAAAAAATTTACATATTTAAAGGATTTAAATAATATTAATATAATAATAGCAATAATATTCCTTATGAAGTAAAAGGTGTTTATGTGTGATCTTATGGCAACATAACTCTCTATTAGACAAGTGTGGTGGAAAAGTCCATTTTAATGATTTAAATATTGTGAGAGAAAATTTACACTTAAAGTATATATTAATATTTTGCTATAAAATTAGTCTGAGCAGTGTGCGATTTTTGGTATTATTAATATCAATTATAAGATTGGGCATATTGCTGTCCTTCTTCTACTAATGCAGAAATTTTTGTTTGATTTATAGTTAATTAACATTTGCAATTGGTGATGCATACTTAATTTTAAATGAATATATGCATTAATATGTTGCTTATGACTAAATTTGTGTAATCTAGGACTTCTAGTTATTATAAAATTAAGTGACAAAGATTATATGTGGTGCTATCTTTGTCTCTCCTATAGTGCTTCTGAAATGACATTTATATAATATTGAGATTTTTCCTAGTGCTGTGCGCAGTTTCAGCCGATTAATATAAATATTTTACGTCATATTGGCCAAATCTCGTTAAATAATTGACTATTAAACGTGATTTATTAAGAATATTTAAAGTGTAAAAGTCGTCTGCTAAAAATGCGCTCGCGTGTTCAATAATGGGGTGGCAGCATTGAGTGCTGTCTTGCTGGCATCTTGCTGGCATCTTCCTATTGACTGTAGAATTTTCGGCACGGAAATTTGAATCACATAATTAATTTTTACAATAGAATTAATTTTTCAATTGTGCATTCTGTTGATTTAATTATTGGTAACATTATTGTAACAGTTAAATGCTGAAAGTGTCATTTGATTAATCATAAACTTAATACTTAGATACTTAGTGGTAGTGGTAGGGGCATGTGCGCGCGTGCTCACAAATAAGTTGGCAGCATCGTGAATAGGAAAGCTGGAAGCTACCTATTGGTTGGGAATTTTAAGGCGCGGAAATATAAAAAAGTTTCGTGTGATGATTGATATTATATTATTGATGAATAAACCATTTAATATATACAGTATAGTAGTAAAGTGAAATATAAACTATTATATTTTTAAATAGAAAATATAAACATAAATGGTTGTTTTATAATAAATTTATTAACTGTTATTTGTGATAATAATACGCATAAAAATGGTTAATTAATAATTTTGGATTAAAGATTGTAATAATTGATCGAATTAGTCACTAAATTAAATCCGCATATTTAAAGGTCTTAAATAATATTAATAGTATAAAAATATTAATATAATAATAGTAATAATATTCCTATAAGGAATATTTTAGGTCACATACTATATAACGGATGTGTCTAAAGTGACACACTTAAGGTGGTTATTATATTATACAGTATTGTTTATAAGTGGCTTTAACTTTATGTCTGAACATTTGATTATACATTCTTTAATTTTTCATTAAGTTAAAATTAATAATATAGTGACTATCTTTTATATTAGTAACAATTAAGTGATAAACTAAAACTATATTTACACCTGTTATATTATATGATGGTGGCTGGAGTTCTGAAACTTTGGCGCTGATATCATGGAAAGCTAATGTTAGAGACACCTATAATGAATTGTGTTTGATGTTGGGTACAACGGGTGTGCTAATAGGTGGTATTTGATGAATTTATAAAAATAAATATTATCAAAATATTGACTTATTTTTGGACTTAGCTGGTAGCAAAAAATCTAATTAATATACTAATGAACTTTAAAAGTTGTTTGAGAACTTCTATCAAGTGTTATCAAAGACGTTTGTTTTGAAAATATTTTATTGGACACAGTGTATGCGGCTTAAGGTGGCAGCAGCCCGGTAACTTTGATGCTGGTGTAGTGTAATAGAAGTGTGATAGTATTGAAAGAGTATTATTGAAGTGTAATAGAAAGAATTTTTCGAAATAATATATAAAGTTCCCAATGACTGTCATTAGAATTAGTTACAAGATCACCAAATACTAAACCAGCATTTAATACAAAATTAAGCATTTCAGAAGCAAACATTTTAATAGATTTTTTTAGTAATTGTAATTTCGAAATTGTAGGAGGGCGGTTTAACATCGGATCAAAATTAAAAAATTGCAACCGCCAGTTTAAAGTATCTAAAGTAAAATACTGTTCTATTACAATAAAATAATGCAACATATGACTCATTTTATATATACATACGCCTTCCAATAAATCATGCATAATATCAATGCTATAATTTTCAACTGCATGAAAACTTGATAAAACATTGAATACACAATTTTCTTTTATACCCGAAATAGTTACGTTATTTATTGCTATATCTTCTGCATAATTTACTTTATCGCGCAACGCATTTACATCTTCACTGCATAACTTTCGAGATACATCTTTCGATACTTTACAAAATCGGCAGCATTTGTACGCAGAAAAACTTTCAGTAAATCCCAAAATACTATGTAATCCTAAATTATCACCGATAATTAATGCAAGTTTAAAATATACTTGAATATTTTTAGATTCTATTATTAATTGAATACCTTCTGATTCTAGAATCTTTAATTCTTTAATTAAATGTGAATAAATTTTTTCTTTTGGAAACAATTTCGAATCATCTGCATGATATAACTGAACAAGAAAGATGTTATCTAATTTTGAATACAATTCTGGTGGTAAACATGGTATTGAAACGTATATTCCATTTAATTTATATATACCAGGATGTGATCCAAGTAGATTTCCTATTTCAAAAGCATCTTTGTATAAAAATAAAGGAATTGTTATCGATGTACTATTTGAGATTTTTAATTTTCAGAAATCAGATTGTATAATATTATAAATTTCATTATTATCATCCTTAATTAATATGTCAATATACTTGCAAGTTTTTTCAAATATATCATCTATTTCGAAAAACGATTTTAATAATTTTCTTAATGATATCAATTGTTCATATACATTTTCAGTTTTTAATACATTATTATTTCTTACATCCATAATTCCAAAGAATATTCGTTTAGGTTTAATATAATATTCAAGATTAATTAATAGTTTGTTTCGTTTATGTTCAGTATCAAGATCGCTGAAAACATTTTGCAATAGTTTAAATTTTTCTATTGTATGATTCGAATTTGTTTCCATAAGAGATATACAGTTTTTTAAATCATTTACATAGTTTGCGTTAAGAAATAAATGAAATATATGTGCAATTCGATCAATTTGAATTCGAGATAATGTAGCATCTAAATGTAGTGAAGAAATCATTTTCAGTGCAAGTATACAAAGTTCATTTTGTGTAGCTTCAATGTTTTCTAAATGAAAAGTCTTTATTAAAAACTATATTATTGTTTTCAGATTCGGTTTTATCATTAGAAATATTTACTACTTTCAGACATGTTTTGTTCAATTTTGACGTTTGTATTTCAGATTTCAAATTCTATTTTATTATTAAAAATAGTTTCTTCTTTTTCAAAATGTTTGCAACGTCTTTTATGCTTATTAAGTGTTTTGTTACGTGAGTAGGAACGATTACAATTTTAAAAATTGAACAAACATATTGGATAAGAATTCAAAATATGCATGATGCGCAAATTGCATTAAGTGAATTTTAAATACTGTTTGTAGAAAAGAAACTTAGAACAAAATTGGAACACGTTAACATTAGTGATTGTATATACTGACTAAAAAGAAAAATAAAAAAGATATTAAACATAAAAGTACCATAAGTTTTAAAAATAAAGCAATACGTTTTTCAAGGGAGCTAAATTTAGTAATTTAGGGTAAAAATTCTAAATTATATGGAAGAACTACTCGCTATATACTGCATATATCCGCAGATTCAACTTCTGTTGTTTAAAAAATGTTTAAAGATTTGTCAGCATGTCGTAAGCCGTTATTATTTTTTTTGTTTCTCGGAATATTGTTTAACATTAATAAATAAATATAAAGTTTTTTTAATTATTGGCATTTAATTTTTAACATGTTGTTCCATATATTTAAGAAAATTCGAATGCTTTCTATCAAAAATATAATATAAGGAAATATTAAATAGTTATA